>NC_133618.1:107071657-107371657 GCF_048593235.1 Sminthopsis crassicaudata | reverse complement strand
TAAGCACCTTAGGATAAACTTCATATCCTAAATATTGAAAAGGAGCATGTCTTTGAATCTTTTCTGAAGCTATGTGCAATTTATAATTCCTTAGTGTTTCTATGGTTTTTTGTAGACATGTTTCTAACATTTGTTCCTCAGGTGCACATCCCAATATATCATCCATGTAATGTAATAACATTACTTTTGGAAAGGCTTTTCTTACTGGAGGAAGAGCAGCAGCAACATACATTTGACACATAGTAGGGCTGTTTTTCATTCCCTGTTGCAAAACTGTCTATTCATATCTTTTATAAGGCTCAGCTAAGTTAACACTGGGCACTGAAAAGGCAAATCTTTTCATATCCTCCTTATCTAAAGGGATAGAATAGAAACAATCCTTAATGTCTATAACCCACAGAGGCCATTCTCTAGGCAATTGAGTAGGAGATGGAAGTCCAGGTTGAAGAGTTTCCATAGTTTCCATCTGTTCAGGATTCACATTTGCAATGCCAGCAGCAAAAGAGACAGCCCGAGTAGTCACTGAATTCCTTATACAAGCATTTGCAATTATGGGTGTGCCACAAGCAATAAAAACAGAAGATGGACCTGCATATATGTCTAAACATTTTGCACACTTTTGTGCACAGTATAAGATTTTACATACCACTGGCATACCATTTCATCTCCCCTCCTGAGAAGTCAGGGGGGTTGTGATCACCTCATTTTTGGGGTTCTCACCTCCCTGAAAAGTCAGGGATGATGTGACCACCTGTGTTCTAAAACAAAAGAAAGCGAGAGATGTAAAGGGCTAGAACTGAGCAA
The DNA here is from genome assembly GCF_048593235.1 of Sminthopsis crassicaudata. Lineage (NCBI taxonomy): Eukaryota > Metazoa > Chordata > Mammalia > Dasyuromorphia > Dasyuridae > Sminthopsis > Sminthopsis crassicaudata. Next base: position 107,370,853 of record NC_133618.1, on the reverse strand, counting down.
ATGCACTTGGATAATAGAGCACGTGAGACTAATTGCCAATTGGACAGTTTGCTATTAGCTTGTTTGTAGGTTGACCCTCCCCAGCTGTTCTGTGCTGACTTGATTGGTAGGACAAAGAGAGGGAAGTGACTGTGTGTGGGGGGAATAGGAGGAAGAAATTGAGGCATTCTCTCGTTGGGGTTGAGAAAGGAAGGTAGTGTGGAGATTACTAGATCTAATCCTCTGACTTCGAGCTCAAGAGACCAAGAATAAAGACTTTTGGTGATCCTGACTCCGGCTGATTTCTGGGAAGACAGAGTTCCAGCAAGTATAGAATGAACACACCAAACTATCATTTAGTTTTTATCTCAGAACTCCTCCTTTGTTCTGGTTTTCCTGGATGCCTTTAAGTTTATCTTGATACTGACCCTATCCCTCCTATTCTAGTCTAGTGTGGATTTTGTCTACACTTCACTACTCTTGCTTTTATCATCTTCATTACTTTGACACTACTTTCCCCAGATTTTCTCATTTGACCCTTTTGTTCTATTCTGATCACTTTATTTCTTCTTTCCATTTTTGTTACTCAAATTCTACTTCCTCAACATATAGGCTTTATTTCTGCTGATATATTGTTAGTTAACCCATATCTAAGGTGATACCAGTTCTCTGGATTTAATAGTTATATATTGAAAACATAAAAAAAGACCTTTGCTAGAATTTGGTGCCCTTTCAGTTTCCTTGAATCCTGTCCCAATCAGCCAATCAAAAAATATTTATTAAGAACTGGGACAACTAGGTGGTGCAGTAGCTAGAGCACCATCCCTGGAGTCAGGAGGACTGAGTTCAAATTCATTCTCAGACACTTACTAGCTATATGACCCTCGGCAAGTCACTTAACCCCAATTGCCTCAAAATAGCAAGAAGTCATACAAAGAAAAATACATCAAACCTAATCAAGAAAGGAACTTAGATATAATGCAGCTACTCCTCCTTTTCCAAGATGAGGAAATTGAGGCACAATGGAAATGTGACTTGCCAAAGGCAGGTCTTAGAACTTAATGTTTTATTCCATGCTGAATTGTACAGTGTAGAAGGAGTTGTTTTTCTTTTCTTTTCTTTTCTTTTCCAGGCTGGGGTTAAGTGACTTGCCCAGGGTCACATAGCTAGGAAGTGTTAAGTGTCTGAGATCAGATTTGAACTCCAGTCCTCCTGAATTCAAGGCTGGTGCTCTATCCACTGCGCCACCTAGCTGCCCCGTAGAAGAAGTTTTTAAATCAATTCAGGTCAACAAGCATTTAAGTAATTCCTGTATGCCAGACACTATACTAAGTCCTGTGAGAATTCAAAGGAAAATGATATCTATGAGGTCCAAAATCCTGAGTAAAAACCCCACAAAGGTCAGACAATGGGGGAGGGGTCTTAAAGGAAATCAAAGATTTGAACATAAAAGTAAAAAAAAGACAAGCTGATTGAGGGAAATATAATGAGGAAAGGTATGAGACAATAATCAACCATCTATAGTTAACTATCATCATTGTGTATTATTTTTTACCTACTTTTACTTATGTCCTATCTACTCAGAATATTTTACCTCTTATTCTCTACCTATCTACATCTTCCACATATTCTAAGACCCAGCTCATAGCCAAACTCTTCAAGGAAGGATTTCCCACCCCACCCCCATCAGTCTGAAGTGATTTCTTTCTTTTCCAGTCTCTATTGGCAAATATTGTTTGTACAATTATTTTAGCATTTAGAATTTTTACTTATTTTATTTATTTCGCTGCTTTTACTTTAATTGTTGTTCATTTTTCAAGTGTATATGTCATATCTTCCCAATTAAATAGCAAGTTCCTTGAGAACAGGATCATGAATACCATATCCTCCTTTGAAGTCCTTAATATAGTAAGATACTTAATAAGGATTCACAGACTTGATTCGAAAGTGATGTGGAAATAATGCCTTACAAAGAGCATTAGTTCCTAGAACCAACAAAGAACCTTGGAAACTTTACAGCAAAACTTCCATCCTCTCAATGGATGTTTTTAATTCCTATACAACTGAGGGACAATTGTTGTTTGTCCTTCCTTTTCAAAGAGGACCAGTAACATCGTAGGGTGATGTCTTGACTTGTACATGAATTGGATTTAAGTGAGGCGGAGTTGCACAAAGTCATCAATCTCACTTTCTTTTTTGACATCATGGAAGTCCAGTGAGAAAACACAAGTCAAGACAATTGGCAATGGTCCAGGATGTAGTGGATGACTTTGGCATTTTTGATGTCTGATCAACCACTAAGGATTCCACAGCACCTGCTTCGACAGCCTTCATGGCCATTGGAACCAATTATTCTCATTCAACTATTCCACTGAGGGAAGTCTTCATATATTTGGTGGAGATATTTGCCTAACTCACAGACTGGTTTGAAGCCCATCGATCACCGACAACCTATTTTAATCCATCTGCTGAGATAGTTTAATGGGCATAGCTGCTATGCATTCTTCAGCTTTCTAAACCCACAGGTGAGAGTTAAGTGCCAGGCAGACACTAAAGGTGGATAAGTAGTCCTGAAAAACCCTCAGCAAGCCCTCACTCCAGAAGTGTTAGTCCTGCTTGAACACCATGCACTCCCATACTGAGAGACAGTATAAAACAACAAGAAGAACTCTGAATCTGGAATTAGAATCTCAGCTCTCACACTTATCACCTATGTGACCTTAAATTAATCACTTAACCTCTTTGAGTCACAGTTATTGAATGTTAAGATAAGAGGGTTGGGTTAGATGGCTTCTGAGCTTACTTCTAGTTCTAGAGCTATTATCCTGTACTTCACATGTAAATCTAAATCTCTGATTCTATTATTCTTATTTGCTGTTAGAAAGTGACTTTTGTCCTCAGACAGGGCAAAATGGACTTCTTTGATGCTTTGCAACATACAACTCTATAATCCATCCTCTGTACTGAAGGTCATAATACTGGAATCTAAAATATCTTGGGGTAGAAATTATTTTAAGTGGTATATTTCTAATCTTCAAATATATTATCGTGGGTTTAAAATTAATTTTCTCTTTTGTCTGTAGTTGCAAGTTGGAACACTTTTTCTTATATGCACTATAAAATGTTAATAGCTATATATAGTGTGCCTTTATGACTGTGGTGTCATTTTTCTCAGCTTGATCAGCTCTTTCAAATGGCATCATTATGATCAAAGTTGTTTACAGTAATAAAGTAAGAAGAGTTTCGATAAAAGTAGACACCATTACAATTAAAGAGTATCTGGCATCTTAGAATATAATAACTACTCATAATGTGCATGTAGAATGAATAAGTCTGCGGCCCATAAATATAATTGTAAGAATGACCACAATGCATCCTAGGAGGACAAAGAAAAATATGAATCTGGAAGGGGGGGAAGGAGTGTTCAACATAGTCTTTTTATTTCACAGATAATCTTCTAGCACTAAAACAAAGCAAAAAGTATTCCTGGTAAACCAGTCATACCATATTGATTTCTTTAAGGAACATGTATTTTCTTAAATTAGGAAATAATAAATGTCTCATTAAGAAAAGGACATAATAACAAATAGCAACTTTTATTAAATCTTGACCAATCCTGCAAGATATTATTATTATTTCATTTTAAAGATGAAAAAAACCTGAGGCTCAGCTAAAAAAATTGCCCAAAGCAACTAAATAGTTGAGCTAGTACTCACATCTAGCTCTTATGACTACAAATTTAGTGTCCTTTCTTCTACACTAGAGGTTCTTAACATGTGTGTGCTTGTGTAACATTCTGGTGGAATCTTTAAACCGCCTTCTCTGAATAATGTTTTTAAAAGCATAAAGTACATAAGATCACAAAAGAAAACAATTCTATTGAAATACAATCAGCTAACTAGGTCCACAGAGACAGATATAGATACATACTGATGATGATAAAGATGGAAATCAAAATCAAAAAACAGAAAAATACATTCATAGACTCCAAGGTAAAGAATCCTTTCTTTATCCATTGCATATAGCTATAGTGTTGGTGATACTTTCTCATACCAAAGTATTGTGAAGAACTTGTCATCATTTTATTTCTCCATTCAAGAAAAAAAAAATTCCCAAGTGATCTGTTTCTGTCTCTGTCTTTCCCTCACATCTTGTTTTCTCCCCTTCACAATCTCTGTCTGTCTCTCTTTGATTCTCTGTGTCTCTGTGTCTCTCTCTCTCTCTCTCTGTGTCTCTCTGTCTCTGTCTCTCTCTGTCTCTCTGTCTCTGTCTCTCTGTCTCTGTGTCTGTGTCTGTGTCTCTGTCTCTCTCTGTCTCTCTCTCTCTCTCTCTCTCTCTCTCTCTCTCTCTCTCTCTCTCTCTCTCTCTCTCTCTCCCTCTTTCTCTTACTCTCCCTCTCTCTCAGGCTGTCTGTCTGTCTCTCTGCCTCTAATTTCCCAAACAAAATCTGGAACTAACTTATCTTTCCAAGTACTTCCCTATACTTTCATTAGCTCTATGTCATCTGGTTAATTTAAAAACATCTCTTGGCCAGTGCAATTTTACTTTTTTTTCCCTCTTTATTCATTCATTCCCCAACTCCACTGCATAATAAGTAATATCCTTCCCTTTCTCTTCCTCTCTTTCTTTCCAAATTCAGTAAATCTCTATCTTTGTACTTTTTGCTACAAAATGATAAAGCTCTAACTAGTAATGTTGACACCCAGGACAAATGTACCCCATATCAAAATTTATATTTCATGACATAAAAATAATACATGAAGCAATTAAAACAAAGTTGAGGAGGTGGGGGACTGAGCAAATACACTTGCTTCTACTCCAAATTTCAGTGTCCTGAAAAAAAGTCCTAGTTACCTTGCCCTAGTTATAGCTTAGTTAAGAGAGGACAGTATTATTGTTTAATTTATATTTTTTGTATAAACATTTCTGAAAAAAGAAAAATGCAAACATGGTATCTAGCTCTCTCTGTTTAGATAGAGAAATATGAATTAGAGCTAAAAATGTATACATGGGGATAGGTGGCAATCACTCAACCCACACATTCCCTTAGTAAAAGAAAATTAATTAACCAATGACCATTAATACATATTTTCTTTGAAGACAGGTTGAGGCAAACCTGAGACTGTTGTTCTAATATAAAGTATGCAAAATGAAATTGAGTTACTCCTCTGATTAAGTCTGAAACCTTTGGTTTAAGGTTACAGGCATCTGACAGAAAAATGGAAGACATGATTGATTTACATGACACTGTTTTAACTGAAAATACTGTAAAACATGGAAAAAATCGCATTGACATCCTGAAAGACAAACTCAGACTAAGAAATGTCAGGCTTTCGGGGCAAGAGAAAAGAAGTCTTGTAGGTAACAATTTCTTCAATGAATTCCTAAGGTGGATACTTATAAACTTCCCTGACAATGCATTTGGGCACATTGTATCCTCAGAAAGGGCAATCAACTACCACATTTGATGGGACTTGTGAAATGTTGCAACTCCCAGAATGAGGAACAAAAATTTGAAACTGGCCCATAAATCTGAATCAAGCTGTTCAGGTGGAAGAATTTTCTTTTATCTGGATTACACTGCTGCTCTCATTTGATGATGGAAGAGATTTATACCTGTTAAATGGAGAATGAAAACTACAAGCCAAGATAATGTGGGGCCACATTGTACTAGGATGAAGGCTCATTCTGAAGATCAAACTTAGGCCTGTCTCTGGTCCATGCTGGATTTTTAAAAAGAAAGGCAAACTAAACCTAAACAGGAAAAGAGACATTGGTAGATAACTCTGAGGGGCCTTTTCAGAAGGAATGTTTCTTAGGTCTTTTTTGTTCTCCTGTTGTTAGTTCAGTTTTTAATTAAGTTTTTGCTACCACATGCAAATATGCTAGCATAAATAACATAACTTATTATACATCTCGCTCATTAATAGACTTAATTCACCTATCTTCAATAGCCACATTTTAATTATTTATCTAAAATTTAGAAGTGCTCTCTAGAAAAGCATTAAGAGAAATAATCCAACTGTCAACCATGATATTCTTTGAGGGGGAAAGGAGTGAAAATAGATTAACTGTACCTAACAATATAAAAACAAAAAATCAAATAAACAAAAGTACTTTCAAACCAACATGCTGAGAGAATATCCCCATTGGCCTCTAAAAGTCTCTTCAACAGAATTGGCAGAATCTTTGGGCCTAAAATCTATGAGATGGAAGGGAGGGGGTGTGGGTCTGTGGAAAGAAGGTAGCAAGTAGATACAGAGAACAGGAATTGAAATTCAGGCTCTACTCCTAACTACCCATGTGATTTAGGTAAGTTACTTAATTGATCTAGACCTCAGTTTTCACATGTATAAATGAGGAGGTTGGTGTGGATGACACTTAAAGACCCTTCTAATGAGATTTATGATCCTATAAACAAGCACAAAATAAATGTGTTGCTCTTGGTAACCATATATCCCAAAGCAGTGACAAGATATCCCAAAACAAAGAAATCATGTGTTACTGATTCAGCACTGGTGGGGTGAATGGCTCCATTATAACTAATAAAGCATAAGTTAAGCTTATTATGTTCTAAGGCACTACACTAAACTCTGGAGAAACAAATATAGACCAAAAAAAAAAAAAAAAAAAAAAAAGCAAGATTCAAAGAACTTACATTCTATTAGAGGAAGCAGCACCCACCCACCCACACACACACAAAAGATTATCTGGGCAGTATAGCTTAGCCTTAGTAGTTAGAAAGTAGTGTGAAGGTCTAGGGTTTCTGACTAGCTAGTCATAAATCCTCAATAAAACAATAATCATAGTTCCCACTCCTTTGACCTGCATTGCAGAATGGTTTGAGGTTCTTGGTCATTAGGAGCTAGTTAGGTGAATATGCGATTATTCTATGAAAACCATTGAAAATGGTCACAGAGATTTCATTACCTTCTAGGAGTAGATCAATGATATCATCTTTATATATAAAAATAGTCCTTAGGACAGTCATTCTTGATAAAGTCCCACCACTGGAGGAAATTATCCAGATTTTAACACTAAAAAGAGATTGGCCAATAAGACATTGCAAGCTGTAGAGGCATTTTTTCCCATTCTTGTCCATCTTGAATCTCAGTCTTTGTAGGAAAAAAAAAATATGGCATACCTGGTATATGATTAGACTACCAAATCAACTTTATTAATTTAAATAATGTTAATATATTTTGTGTATACACATATGTGTACATGCATGCATATATACATATCTCTGTATCTATCTATACAAAAAGATAGATTTTCCTCTACTTTTTGTCTAGTATAGTGCCTGACACTTAATGGGCACTAACCCAATTTTTCATTGATGTATTTTTTTTCTTCAAATATTTTAATATGATATACCAAAAAAAAAAAAAGAGTATCTAAAACTAATCAATCTTTGAATAATTTATTAAACTCATAACTTCTTGTCACTAAAGAAAAATAAATTAGCAGACTGTTTTCATATTGCTTTCCAATAATTTCTGCCAAGGCTGTAAACAAGTTATCACATTCCAGACACACTAGCACCTCCCTGGAAGAAGGGATAAAGCTCCCATGACTTTCTGATTTGGGGCAAGTCACTTCAAAGTGCCCAGTGCTCTTGGCTAGAAGTGTTGAACAATGGTTCATTACTGCATGTAGCCAAAAATCCTCCCAAATGGATTCAGAATCAGAATTAGAATAAAATATATCTGGGAAACATTTAATAAAATAAATAAAAATATAATGTTAATATGTGCTTTTTAAAGTCAATATACAACCACAGTGATCCTTATGTACAGTTTTAAGTTTTATATCACTGCTAAAATGGTGCTAAAGCAGATCTAAGTTGATGTGAAGTTTCTAACCCACATTTGTAGACAGTTTACACACGAGCCTTTTCTATAGAAATAAAATCCCAGTTCCTATGCCCATCCCTAAACCAGAGGCATACATAGCACATTAGATAGTGTCAGGCTTGAAGTTAGGGATAGTAATCTTTCTAACTTCAAATTTTACCTAAAATACTTTCTAGCTGTGTAACCCTGGTCAAGTTACTTAATCCTGTTTGCCTCTTGCTGAAGAAAGAAATGGCAAACTATTCCAATATCTTTGCCAAGAAAATTTCAAATGTGTTACAGAGAGTGGGACATGACTGAACAACAGATCCCTTTGCCACCATATACTAGACATTAAATACAAAGTCAAAAGTACCATGAAGTAACTTTCATTCTACTTGAATAGACAATTGTACATACATGTGTGCGTTCGTGCATGCGTGTGTATACAAAATAGCATTCTGAGAGTTTAAGAATGGAGAACAACAGCATCTAAGGTCATCTGGGATGCTTTTATGGAAAAGATGGCCTTTGAACTATTTTAAAGAAAAATACATCTATCAAAGGATCTCAAAGTATTATAGTCACATTTTGAAAGAAATAGAATTTTTTTCTTACATCCTTGGTGACAAGGGCTTTCTTTCTTCTAACTATTCTTTGTGGCACCTAACATATTGCTAATGCTTAATAATATAGCATGAATAAAGAATACAAGTTCTTTCAACAAAATACCAGCCTGTGTTTCCACAGAAGTTACTAGTCAAGTTCCATGTTATCATTTGAGTGTTCTGAAAAAGGGAATGACAGAACATGAAAAATTAAATTCATTTATTATTTTTACTTTCTTATCAACCCAAAGTGACTAATTATGCTATTATATTAATAGGTTCCTCAAAGTTAGGTTTGGTCGATGTGATCAGAATTTAGAAGGATCCTTAAATATCTATTCTGTTCCTCACTGATGTCTTTCATACAGAACATTGCTTCCTATTTCAAAGGTACAGAAAAGGTACTGTGAAAATAAAGTAAAATTCAAACTATAGTGTAAATGACTGGTATCACAGCCCTTCTTGGAAACAGAAATGTTGAAATTCCATATTTGAGACAAAAAAAAACAGAATGGGGAGGTCAATCAAGAGGAAAATATACTTTATATACTGTACAATTTGTCCCTGCTTAAACTCCTAGAAGATGATTTATTCATCCATTCAGAAAATGTTTTGATGTACTATCTAATATAATTTCTCTCCAAAAGAATGACAACAGAAAAGTTACAGATCATGGGTTAAATATCTCTTTTAATTAGTATTAGCAAAACTGTCAGTCTAATGTTCTTAAATATTGGGTTGTGCTTTAATAACAGACTTTCAGCATTTGGATCCAGAATTGTGTAACTCCTGAACAAATGGTATTATCACCTTGGAAACTTCTTAGTCAAGTTTTCCAAGTTTGCTGCCTCAGTTATTAGGGGCAATGGCTAGTTGACAGGTTTAACTAGGTAAACATAGGCAGTAATTGGCATTTAGAGGATAGGATCCTAAATTAAGAGTTAGAAAAGATCTTAAAGACAACCAAGTCCACCCCTCTTAATTGCAGATGGAAGAGAGAGAGAGAGAGAGAGAGAGAGAGAGAGAGAGAGAGAGAGAGAGAGAGAGAGAGAGAGAGAGAGAGAGAGAGAGAGAGAGAGAGAGAGAGAGAGAGAGAGAGAGAGAGAGAGAGAGAGAGAGAGAGAGAGAGAGAGAGAGAGAGAGAGAGAGAGAGAGAGAGAGAGAGAGAGAGAGAGAGAGAGAGAGAGAGAGAAATTAAATTAATTGCCCGGCATTATTTTTGTTGTTGTTTTGTCTTTTGTTCTTGAAGGTTATCCAAGTGAGAATCAAACATCCTTGGCCATTTCTTCTGCATACCCCAACAACCCACCTAAACCCTCAAACTCTCCTGATCTCCTAAAATGTTGGTTTCTCAGTTCTTTTAGTAATAAGCATATAGTCTTTGATTGACTATAATCAATAGTATTGTAAACTTTAAATAATCCTTTAATCTTTATTTATCTTTTATGTACATATGGCCAAAAACCTGAAGAATAAATATATAGTAAAGAAGAAAAAGTTCTGAATTTAGTATCAGAAATCAGGGTTCAAATTACATCTTTTCTCCTTAAAGTCGTTTAACCTCCCTGGACTTCAGTTTCCTTCCCAGTAGGTTGCCAGGGATGGGGGGGGGGGGGAGAAGAGGGGATGGAGGGGGATTGGAAGAACCCAAAGATCCTTTCTGGTCCTTAAAATAATACATAAAATAAAAAGATTGAGCTAGATGATCTCTAAAATACCTCTTAGTTGTAATATCCTGGGGGTTTCCCCCACTTAACACAACTTAAAATAATAATAATAAGGATTGGCCTATAAGCCAGCTAGAGTTTAAAGAAATCTAAAAATTCTTTAATGAATCTAATGAAAAATCAGGAAATAAACTTAAAACATTGATGAATCAGTGTGGGGCCAATAGAAATGGGTTAAACTACATAGATTTTTTTTCCAGGCCTGAGGATTTTACAAAATCATTTGCCAGACTAGATTAATATATCTATATTTTTCCATTCTCCATAATATTACAATATTGCAATATAAATTAGGGATATTATAATAGTTTACCTTTTTCATGAAAATAAAATTAAGCTATTATATATCAAAGCATATCCATTACAGTTTTAAAGTTAACTTTCATTTGAGGAAATTATTTTAGAGTTTGATTGCAAGCAATTAAAATCTACAAATGAATTTTCAGATTTAAACCTGTTTTAATGAGAGAGAGGAGGGGGAGGGAAAAAGAGGGGAGAGAAAAAGAAAAAAGAGACAGAGACAGAGAGACAGTGAGAGAGAAAAAAAAGTGAGAGAGAAAGAGAACTGAGTCTTTCAAAAGAACTGAAAAGTGCTTCAACTGATGATTTTTATCTCCAAAGCAGTGAGGGTAGATGGAAAAGAGAGAAAAGAAACAACCTTCAAAAAATATTTCCATAGAAATTTCTAGGAAAGAGAACTTAAAAACTTACTAGAGGAAAAAAAGAGACTGATATCTCCACAAACACCCTGGCCTTTGGGGGATAGCAAGGCGTGATTCTCATAATGAATTTCCACAACCTATAACGGAATTAATTTATCATGTCACAATTAACTAGACCAAGAGTCCTTTCCTATTAGCCAAGGGATAGTGTGATATCAGTAGTCCCTAGAAATGGGTTCTAAATAACTTGGAAGTTACATCTTCTGTCAGCATCAGTATTTTCCCCTTATACTTTAAAAGATATATGATTTAATTTGTGCAAATATGTCTTTTAAATACAGCTTATAACACCTTGATAACTTAGTAGATGATCTTACAACAGATGAACTTATATTGCCCCAAAATGATGTAGATCACCAGGCGACAAACTTTCAGGTACTGAGCAAACCTAGTTCAATGTGGAGATTCATTGGACAATTTATTTCTTGTTTAGTTTAGTTTGGGACATCATACCTTATGAAGAATGTTTATAAGTTGGATAAAATCCAGAAACAGGCAACCAGAATATGATAAGATTTTAAGTCCATGCCTTATGAAAATTAGTAGAAATGTTTAGCCTGGAAAAGACTCAGGGATGATCTCGTTAAGTATATGAAGTATATGAAGAACTATAACATGAAAGAGGGGTTTGACTTGATCTGTTTGGCCCTGGAGGGCAAAATGAGATAGGTGGAACTTGCAAAAGGCAAAATTAGGCTTATTGTTGAGGGATTGATGGTACAGATCACTTCCTAATAATTAGAATTGGCCACAATTGATATGAGTTGCTTTGGGGAATAATACATTACTTTTCAATGAAGGTCTTCAATGACTAAGAAGTAGGTAAGAATTGAGACAAAAAAATGGCCTAGTTTACCATCCCAAAAATATCAGTGTAGGAGGCAGAAACCCTCAAAGTTCCTGGCAAAGGTATCCAAACTCTTAGACTTTGTAGTTGATTAATCTTCCCTACAAGCAATTGCTTGAAATCCTAATAAATGTGTTTCTGTTGATCTGATCTTTAAACACAAATCCAAGAAGATTTTTGCTTTAAAGTATGTCATTCACACTTTAATGTGAAATGATTTGATTATATTACTATTCTGGCACAGAAATGAGGACAGCTTCCCAGAAAGAATAGATAAATTAGATAGATTAAGAAAGCAAATTGAGAATGTTTTGTAGGACTGGGATCCCACTGACCCATGTATTGTAGTAATAGTTGCTATTGTTTGTAATTTGTTCTCAAAGAGGGCATGACATCAGGAAAGTGATGTTATGATGTCAGGAAAGTGATGTCATGACATGCAAGTAAGTTGGATTTATGTAAGATTAACTTGTACAAAGTCGCCTACCTCACTTTCTCCTTCAGAACTATTTGATTCTAGTGACAAGATCCCAAAGACTGGAGATGACTCTGATTACAATGGGACAACTTGGCCTTTTTTAAATTAAGGTCTTTCCCAGGTGTTAATTGACTGAGTCAATGCCAATTCAATGCCAAGAAGCAGCAAAAGGATACCAGGCACCTAGAGAGAGAGGAGCATAAAGAAGTAGGAGAGGAGTACAGAATAGATGGTTATATTTTGTTCAAGGCAAAGTTTATTTCTAAGTTTTGCCTAGAGCCTACAGGTTTAGGAAAAAGGGAATAAAGTCCTTTTCTAATCTTTCTCCCTCCTCTGTGGCATGGCCTTCTGCTCCCAGAATTCAAATTGGCATTTAGTGCTTTAATTACATTGTATTTGGGGTTACATAGGCTTTTGTGGGCTAGCCTAGAAATCTGACAACCATTTATAATACAATTTTTATGGAGAAAATGTATTCTGTATCCAAATGGTCACACACACACACACACACACACACACACACACACACACACACACACACACACACCTTATGCAACTCAGCCTTCATCCTTTGGAAACTAGCTAGTTATAATCAGGTAGTTACTTGATATGGATGAGAATAAACAAAGGAAGCAAAGAGCTTGGAAAAAAATTATATTTACACTCATATCACAACATGTTTGAAATAGAAAATTTCCATATTTGCCGATGATTTATAATTATTTTTCAACTCAGAAAATTTTACAAACTTGATTTAATCTACTTGATGATACATGCACATATATGTATATGCATTTTAATGTAATGAAATGCATATACATCAACAAGTTCTCACATACTCACAGATTGCAGTTACATAATATAACAATAACTTAATTCAATTCAAGAAACAATTATTAAGCATCTAATGTGTCCCAAAAAACTATGCTAAGCACAGTAAATTTTAAAATCTAGGATTGTGCTACAAATATGTGATGCAAGCAATCCTGACACATAATGTGATGATATAATTAAAAAGAAACATGCTTAATACATGCCTCCTTGAACTGGTTAACAATGCAGATGAAATCTACCTGCACATCATTTCTCTTAGGACAATTAAAGAAAGGTTTAGTTGTAGAATAAGTCAGGATTCAATGTTGATATCAAGAGCAATACATATCCTAAAACTATTGCTAAGAGATATGTACAGTATAATAGTTCAACATTAGGTTTGGTGGTAGTGATGTTCCTTTTTTAAAATTAAATTTGGTTGACTATACATGCCAAAGAAAGTTTGAATTATATTTAACAAAGTGTTTTGTTTTTGTTTTTGTTTTTGCTGAGGCAATTGGGGTTAAGTGACTTGCCCAGGGTCACACAGCTAGGAAGTGTTAAGTGTCTGAGGTCAAATTTGAACTCAGGTCCTCCTTACTTCAGGGCTGGTGCTCTATCCACTGTAACACCTAGCTGTCCTTAAAGATGATTTTCAAGCATCACAAATTGTGGACAAATTTGTTGAGTAGTCTCACATATATAAATATCTATCCACATAACTTTAGGTAAAAATATGGAAATATGATATGGATATTGGAATGAATATTAGCAAAAACCTAGCAAATGTGGAGTTCATTGTTTAAAAATGTGAAGCATGTCTTAGAGTTCTTGATTTCCTGGGAATTTGAAAAGAAATACTTTGAAGCTATTGTATAGTTCCATTTAAGAAGCAATAATTTAAGATTTCCAAAGAAATGACAGTAAAATGTCTGAGTCAAAGCATATGAACACAAGTGAAATACGTAGGAAGGATCTCAAAAATAGGAGCTACTCCAATATAACATAAAAGAAAAATCATATTAGAAAAACAAGGATCATACAAATATTTATCTAGAATTGAAAAAAAAATCACCACAAATTTTGTACATTTCAGAAAATAGGGCGATTTCAATCCTTTGTTAGTTTCCATTTTCACTAATCTCTGCACTACTTGATTTGAGTGAAAGTGCCCAAATATGATGTAAAAAGCTGCTCTTGTTTCAGCTTAATTGGTAACCAGAAATAGAGAAAGCCTCGTGGGATTTCTTACCTACTATTACAGACAAAAAAGTTTGGACAGTTCTGATAAGGTTTGGATGAGAATTTGAATTATGTTTATTCAAGCTCCCTTAAATCTCCTAAACTTCTTAGGCTTGCTCAGCATTTGTTTCAGCTCAAGCTTTTGAAGGAAAGTTTCCATTAAAAATAATGTTAAAGGAAGTCCTGTTGAGAGCAAAATATGCATAGTATGAGGACAGGATTCTTATTTCAATTCAACTCCAGATCTTATTAGATGTGACTGTAAAAAACAAAAGAAAACAAAACAAAATAAAAACAACTCATCTTTTATGTAATTTTTCTACTATCTTGCTTCAGAGTTGAAAAAGATTGAAAAATTAATGTAATCCAGTTCTCTCAATTTATATAAAATGTCTCTAAGGCCCAGAGATATTAATAGTGTAATGTTGGAGAAATTGAGGCAAGATAGAGATTAAAGAATATTTAGTAATTTATTTAAAAGGGAGAGATTTACTGGGACCAAATGGATCCATGGTTTGGTCCCAGGGCTGAATGAGACTATCCTCTCCAAGAATCAGCAATCAATGTGAGTTCTCAATGACTTATATACATGTGGCTCAGACTCAGGGGGTAGACTGAGGCAGGGATGGAGTCAGGGTGCTGAGAGTAGGAACAGAACTCTGACAGTGTGGAATGAGCCATTGGAGATGTGATGACATAATGGGGGGAGGAACCCCGGAGATGGTATCTGATATTCTGATAGCTTGGGATGGGGAGAGGCCTTCTGATATTCTAAAACATAAGATCTTTTATCCTTATCAAGTATTCTGATAAAGAGGGAGGAGTGGTTTTGCAGGATTGAGCAGAACAATTATAAATTGAGGCAGAACAATTAGGGAAACTGAGGATAATTAGGGAAACTGAGTCAGGACAATAAAAGAGAACTGTGGCATAACAATATTACCCAAAATCACATAGCTAGTAGTGTCTGAGCTAGGACCAGAATTCAAGTCTCCAATTCCCTACTTCAAAGTTCTTTTTAAACTATCACAAGATCTAATTATTTATCTGCTTATAGGAGAGAAGGAAGGAACTTAATTCCTGGTAGTTTCTATGATGCAGTGCTTACCCTAACAATTTTCTTATGATCCCTCTCCCTAGTCTGAGGACTTAAGGAAAGAAATAAATCTTCTAAAAGTAAGTGTATGAATATTTAGAGCTCATATCTTTCCATCTCCATTTATCTATTTCCACTAGGACAGGTAGGTGATGTAGTGATAGAGTGCTGTCTTAACTAAGGAAAACTTCTCTTTCTGAATTCAAATTTGACTTCAGATATAGCTGTGTGACCCTGGACCTCAGTTTCCTCACTGGTAAAATAAGCTGGCAAAAATAAAAGAGGAGAAGGAAATAGCAAATCACTCCAATAACTTTGTCAAGAAAATGCCAAATGGAGTCATGAAGAATCAGACACAGATGAAAAATGACTGAACAATAACAACAACTCTATGAAGTAAATAAGATAGCAGAAAAAAAAATATTCAATAATGAATCATTGATTGAAAATGTTATTATTGTCTATTATTTGCTTCCTCTCCAGTCTAGTTTTCATTTAGCTAACAAATTAATATTTCTAATGCATAGCTTATACCAAAATTTTAATGTCTCCCAATTATATATAAGATAAAATACATATTCCTTAGCTAGCATTTAAGGATCTTCATAATCTGGCTGCAATCTGCCTTTCCTACTAACCTATAAGCTGTTGTTTCATAATCTTTTCCTGCTCTCTGTTATTTCTATGTTTTTCTACAAACTGTTTTCCATGACTAGAAAACCTGATTTCCATATCTTAATTGCTGAAATCTGTCTTTTTTTTCTATGGATTAGCTCAGATATGCCTTCTATAAAGTCAGAGTTCCTTATTAGTCTCTCATAAAAAGAAATCTCTCTTTTCAATTTTGTTTTTATAACTTTGTATCTCTCTCTTTACTCAACATATTCATTATTTATGTCTTTTATAATATATTTACATTATATCTTATATCCTTATATCACATATTTATATCATATCATTATATCATGATTTATATGTGATTAATGTAGTATATCCTAGATACCTATGTGCATTGCACATAATAAGCATTTGAAATATTCAGGTATTCACAAACTGTCTCAGGCAGTATTGAATTCCTTCTTATTCCAGCAAAAACTGGTTACCTATTCATTGGAAATGTTTTAGGATCTATTCTTATTCAGAGAATAGTTGGACTTGAGGTCCCTCCTAACTTTAAATTCTTTGATTTAATGAATGCCTCTAGATGCAGTTAGGTGGTGATTTGGTAGATAGAATGCTAGACCTGGAATCTGTAAGATCTAAGTTTGAATTCTATCTGGGACACATTTATTAGCTATCTAATCCTGGGTAAGTTTCCACATCTATAAAATGGGAATAATAATAGCATTATCTAAACTGGGCTGTTGTGGGGATCCCATGCAATAATATATGTAAAGTGTTTTACAAATGTAAAAAAAATCATTATATAAATGCCAGCTATTAGTAGTAGCATAATTAGTGAATTGCTTCTTATTGATTTGAACTGAATTGAATTAAATAAATAGAATTGAATTGAATGGAGCGGATGCAAAGGAAAATGTAAATTCAGGAATCTCCTTCTAGATAGCTGCTCTTAAAATATATGGCCCAGAAGTTTGAAAGTATAACATTTATTATTGACAAGGAAATCAAAATTCAAGAAGTAGATATTATTCCAAGGAAGACTCAGAAGTAAACTTCATTACAGTCTTCTTAATTCAACCCACCAATGTTTCCCCATGCCAGCATCTTTCCCACATTGAGAAACAAGCTCTATTTACTCTGCTCCACTGGGTTCACCACTTGTGTTCTAATCTTTTTGTGAAGAGCCCCCTATTGCTCAGTGTCAGCAGAAATTTATTTGCTTTCAGGGGTTTGTTTCAACCTTCAAGTTATTGTAACAGTTTTGTGTATTTAATATACAGTGTCTGTTAATATCAAGGACAGTTTTATAACAGCATTATAACACACACAGATCTTGCCAGCCTTTTATGGGCACCTAGACTTCTGTGGGAAAGTATACTGGCTGAGAGAATTTACAGCAGAATTTGGAAATGAAGCAAGGCCAGAGAAATGCCTTCTGAATTGTGTAGCAGACAGCCACAGATGCATTTTTCTACAAAGGAAAAGATTAAAATGTAGGAAGCCCTTATCTGATAAATTCTAGCTTCCTGTCAAGAGGACTGTGTAGGAAAAAAAAATAAGGAAAAATAGTAGTCTGAAATTTAAATTCATTCTTTTTTTTAACTCAGGTATCCAAGCATGATTATTTATAATTTTTAGAAAAAAAAAGGTCATCATGAATTCTCCATTTAACTGAAGTGCCATTCCAGATTTTTTCAAACAGAAAGAACACAACGGATGAACTCTTGAAAAGAACCGTGAGCACTATAGAGCTGGAGATGACTGTTTCTTTGGATATAGACCTATGCCAGAAAATGAAGCCAAGTGGCAGACAGTTTTATCATCTCAAAGCAACCTAATTACTTATTGTAGATAGCATTAATATTAATTCTTAATTCAAGTCTCTCTACATCATTTCTTAATGTTAGTTTAATGGAAGGGGTAGCTGCTCTTGCTATATAAGCAATCAAAGATAATAAAAACAGTAAAAGATGGATTTGTCTTTTAGACTTAAAAAAAACCCACCAAATTTACACAGAAAAAGTGATATACAGAGATGACACAAGCTATACTCCCCGTTATCAGAAAATAACACAATTGCATCGTAGTGGGCCAGCTCAACTTGTCATATCTGGTTGCTATTGTTTCTTAGAAAATAAATGGCTTCTGTTTATCATGGGCCAACATGACATGGCAGTGCAAAATCATATTCCATGCTGTGGCAGCTTGGGAGATAACATGTGTCACCACTCTCCTAAACCTGCAAAATCCTTTGGAATTCCTATTTATTGCCCCTCTCCCTCTCCCTCTCCACCCCCAATCTCACCCCCACCCAGCTTCTTCACCAATCACCCTACAATTACTAGATTAGGGGAACTGCAGCCAAATTAAGAGACATATCATACAAACTGACTGACCTACACCTTCTCTAAAAAAAGGTCTTTATCCTGAAAGACAGAGGCAAAATTAATTTTCACCAGGGGCAACTCTGTAGTACTATGAGGACAGTATTTCCTGTAGTCACTTAAAATACATGTTAGCCACAATTAAAATGAAGCTTTCTTAGATATCTCTATTTCTTCATGTTAAAAGTACAGGAAAGAAATCCTGTGACATCCTTTCTATTCACAACAATAATTTGGTTTACCTATCCCTTTACCTCCTCTTGGTTTTTCTCATTTTCTCCCCAGCATCTCTTGACTTCTCTTTTGTAAGTTATATTATAGAACCTTACAGTGAGGGCAAGATAATGAAGGAAAACAAAACTAATGGGAAAAATTATAATTAAGCAGTCCACAGAGTATTTCTGCATGAAGCACTAAAGGTAATTTACAAAGTTAGTATTATCAGCAGCAAAGTCTTTTGTTCTCTGAAGGTACATTTTTTAATGGAATAAGCTATCCATGAGATGTAATATGGTTAAGTGGAGAGAAGGCTACCTGGCAATAGAGAAGACCTGATTTGAAACTCTGCTTCTGACATATGAGTTATAGAATCATGGAAGAGTTGCTTACCCTTCCCCCACACTCAACAATTCCCTAAGACTTTAAGTGACAAGTTATCCAACTACTTTGTTGGAGGGAGTTTCTATTTAAGGAGTCCTCTACAGTGAGGAAATGTTAGAAGAATCTTCCTTAGAAGCTAGAGGCTAAAATATATGGTTTTATTTTGACACAATCATATAGGTCTTGAAATAAAAGGGGAAAAAGGGAAAATGTCAATAAACAAAAACTAATAAAATAGAATAAATGAAATAAAACTAATAAATTTTTCTTATAGAAAAATTTCATTTGCTTCTTAGAGGTCTCTAACTGGCATTTTATTTTAATGTATGCTATTCTAGACATATTATTATTGGGTGCCAAACTTCTATATATGACTTGGATATTTTTTTCCTTTTCCTGACAAAGGAAAAACAAAACTTTCAAAATTTATCATTACATCCTTTGGTTTTTATTGTTTTTGTTTTGTTTTGCTTTGTTGTTTGCTACCAGTTTTTGAAAAAAAAAGATAGTTTAAAGGAAATTTTCATGTCTCCAGAAATAAACATTTAACAAAAGAAAGAAAAGTATTTTTCTGTAGAAATCTCGTATAAAGAATATTGCTAGTTTTATTTCTATCCAAGGAATATATAAGTTTTGACCATTTCTGAAATAATAAAATGCCCTAGAGTTTTACAAAATCTGTAAAAATTACATCAACTATCGCTCATCAATGGCTATATCAATTTTTTATATTAACTTCCCTTTCTGTTAACACATGATTCTTGATATGGACATGCAATATAGCACCAGTTAATCCTTTTTAAAATATTTTTGGGAGAATGCAACATGGTTGGGGAATAGGGAAGTATCTGCAGATTTTATTTTTGCAAGATGGGCTATCTTAGAATTACATTTAGAACTCTAAAACAAAATTTAGGTGACTCAGAACTTAGGGGAATTTGATATTTTATACCTATAATACAAAATTCTTCTTATGTTCTATAATTTGTATCAGTTGGGTTTCTAGGACAGGACAGGAACTGTAATTTCTTGATTCACTATGGACCCTTGTGGTCATCTTTTAAAAGCAATTGAAATCAGAAGATTTAGTTCAAAATCTGACTGTTACTGACAGCTTGGGTAAGTCTCAACTACTCTATGCCTCAGTTTATTCAACTGTTAAATTAGTAAAATGAACTTGATAATCTCTAAGTTTCTTTTAATCTGAATCCAATTATACTATGATTCTATGAACTAAGTCTATGTTTGAAAAAGGAGCAAATCACAGGATCTCAGAGTTGGAAAAGATCTCAATGGCCATCTGGTCCAAGTCAAAAATAATCCCTTCTATAACAAACCTTACAAGTGGTCTTCACGTCTGCTTTAAGGTCTCCACTGAAGTCTATTATGTGTTACTTACTCTGAGATGTTTCTGTTGGTCCATGTTACCTAACATCCTAAAATGAGACAGGCAAGAAGAAATAGGTGTGAATTAACATGTGAATATAAACATGTATAATCCTAGAATAAATAACTGCATTAAAAAAGGCCAAACTCTTTGAAGCTTATTCTAATCTAAAGCATCTGTGTGATTGTACCTAGTATTCTCTTAACTACTACAAACTCTTAAAACTCACTTTCTCCCAAAATTTCTACCACTTCTCCTTCCCTATTTCTCCCTCCTTAGTTAAAAATAAATCCAGAGAATAAATTTTCCTTCAACCATGATGAAAAACTAAAGTTGACCTATATTAATTGAGAACCAGAATCTTTGGTTTTATCTTCATTTAATCTTGTGCAGAGTCAATGCTCACCTACTATGTACAAAGCACTGGGTCAGATTCTGGACATGTACATAATTACCTTATTTGTGCTTTCTTTCTTGAAGGTAGTCAAGAAAGAGTAGTTAGCATAAGAATGTAAAGGGGACACTTGTCAATATGATATAGAACACACACCATTTAATACAAAGGCAAGGTAGGGGAATAATTTCTCAAGTAAGTTTTTTTTTTTTAATCATCTTTCTACTGTTTTCAGAATGATGCTTCAATTTAGAAATACAACAGTTTACCATGGAAAAACAAAGTGCATCAAAAATGTATATTGCTCAGATCTTGACATGCATTGGTATAGAGTCCATGTTATTAAACTCCAACATTTCTAGATAGCTAAAAATCATGAAGCAATATAATCTTTGAAGAAATACATTTTAAAATAGTTTGGAAGGCAAAAGAAGAAAACATGGAAATTTTTACAACATGTATAACTATAGAAAAGAAAATTGTCTGCCTTTCAAATTTATTAGTCAAAATCTTTTGAATGGGGCCAGAGATTTGAGGGCTAGGGATCATGTTGGAAGGCACTTTCAGAGCTATAACATGCCTTTTTCATTGTTCCGTGCAGTCTTATTATAAAACACTCCCATCTTCTCAACTCTCATCTCAATCCTTGATCATTTTGTCCTCTGGGTGAAATCTCTTTGAATTTAGAGAATCATATGTAAATCATAGAAAAACCTTGTTCTAGACAACTTCCAAGGTTTCTTCTAGCTTCACATCTAGGATCTTATGATATTTGCATTTTACTTTAGGAAACAAGATTTGATATATGTGTTTATTTATATATGCATGCACACGCATAGATACATACACATATATGTACACATACATGCACTATAATCATATCATATATAAATTGTGTGTGTGTAAACATTTTTCTCTCTGTCATTCAATGCCTATGCCTACATGATATTATATAATCAGCCAATTTGGTTAAAATGGTTAATCCAGGGTTCTCAATAAGACAACATTTTAGTCTTGCCAATTTAATAATCATTTCCAAAGATTCAATGGTAATTCAGAGGAAGACATATATCCTTTCCAAATTATTCCCCTACCTTGTCTTTTTACTAACTGGTTTGTGTTCTACAACATATTGACAAGTGTCCCCTTTATATCCTTATACTAACTATTCTTTCTTGACTACCTGCATGAAAGAAAGCACAAATAAGGTAATTATGTACATGTCCAGCATCTGACCCAGTCCAGTGCCTTGTACATAGTAGGTGAGCATTGACTTTGCACAAAATTAAATGGAGATAAAACAAAAGACTCTGGTTCTTAATTAAAACAGGTCAGCTTCATTAATTCAACAAATCCTTATTGATTACCTACTGTGTGCAAGATACTGTGTTAGATATTGGTTTCCTCATGTCATTACAAACAATTCAAAGAATTCTCAATAAAGCACTTTATTTTGTTAGGGCAGAATTGATTTATTAGAGGTGATTAGCAGTGACAATCTGCATTATCAACCTAGTATTTTCAATTACAAGTGGGTTATCAAAACCTTGCAATATTGGAACGGGGCTAAGAACTGCTTTTATATTATAAGCCCTTCCTTTGAACTACTGTTTAATAAATGATTTGTGAAGCAACTCTCTTTATGATATTAGGATTGAACTTATTTCTTGCTTTCAAAACTCACAATATTTATGGAAGAATAAGAAGACAAGCCCTCCTGTTCTTTAATAACACAACATCAGGGACTACTTGGAAACAGAACACAATAGACAGAGGAAATGTTTATGAGTCAGAGGAGCATGTGCTACTGTCAACTTGAATAAGAGGTAACTGATATTTCTGGTGATGAAAACCTTTCAGTGAGGTGAAACAGGCCACATTCCGTCCCTTTTATTTCAGAGATGAGATGGATTTGAAAACCATAACCTGGCTTCTTGATGCAAGGACTCGCCACATGAGATAATCTCCAGCACATTACTATTGGCAAGCAGATCTTTCACCCTTTTGTCTCCATGCATTACAGAAAATGTTAAATCAGTTTGGTGTCCATATCAACTTTTGATCCTGGGAATAGCCTAGGGTACCATCATTATCTTCAGGAGAACCATTTGTGGGCCTTCAGTAGGCAGTACTAATTTAATTTCTTTGCTAGAGGAAAAAGTAGCTGATTTTCTAGATCAATATTTGATTGAATATGTTTGAAATGTTGGCAGATAAAGGCCCCTTTTCTGGTCCAAAGACTTTTTGAACCACAGAGGTATAGCGTTCTAGCTCCCCTGGGATTTGAGTGGAAGGAGGTCTCAAAGATCTGTAAGAAACCTTCCCGCTTTTCCTTGTGTTCTTCCAGCAAGACTCTCTAAAGGTTGAGATGAGAAAAAGATAAGATCAAGAACTGGAATGTCTTTATATCCATTTTTTAATCTTTCCCAGTGCCTCTCTTAACTAAAAATAATCGTTTATAACACTAGTTTACAAAAACCTCCTATAATAGGATGGTGGAAAGGGGGGAAAAAGTCAAGTCCATCAAATCTGCTTTAAGGAGATTCTCCAATGACTTCTGAAATGATTTGACAACTCAGTTTCTACCACCCATCTTACTAATTAAACTAGAATTTCAATGGATCATCAAGATGAAAGGGAGATGATAAAAGCTGCTATACTGGGGCAATGGTCACAGATGAGGACTTTAGAAAGAAGTTGTTCAGTTAGATTAATAAATGAAAGAATTTGCACATAGTACAATAGTTTTTTTTGTGGACAGATTTATAAAAGACAAGTGAAGGTATGGAAAAGGTTCCATCCATGTCACATTTTTCACATACATATACATACAAAAAATTGCATACATTTCTAGCATGCCATTTTAATGATTACTTGTCCTTATAATAAATCTTTAGATTAGCCAGAAATCTAACTGATAACGTATTATCTAGACAAGATTATGCTTAAAAACAACAACATGGTATTAGGTATTTCTAAGATTACATACAAAAAGGCAAGAAATAGAAATATAGAAATGAAGGCATTCATTTTCATTTCTGCTCAGGGACTGATTGAATATATGCTTTTCTGAATACAGAGAAAGAAAGAGTCCCATGTGCCTTTCCTATATTGTCTCCCATCATTGAGCTTATTCTTGGCTGTAAGAGACATTTGCTTTTAGTATGGCAGAGAATGTAACAACATGACAAATGCCAACAGTGGAAAGGTCAGCCTGTGCCCAGGAGCACCCACTTCCTTCTCAGCATAATGTTCAATGCCTTCCAGCCCAATTGCCACATCAGCACCACCACTCACCCAGCCCCTCAAAAATACAGAACTCTATACTCCTCAAGGGATAGTGAAGACTTAGCATCTATTAAAGAAACCCAAAGAGTCCTACCTTCCATGATTCTCACAAGTCTGACTCTTTACCCAGAGATATAAGAAGGATCATTAAATGAAGTTAAAATGCTAATCTGCTCAACTCTGTAACTATTTTTTAGTATTTGGGGGGAAAGAGCAAAAGCAATAAATTTAGATAAGAAATAGGGAATTATTTAGCAGAGGTTTTCAAAGAAAAATGGAACAGACATTTTGAAATAGTAAAATATCTAGTCAATAACTTTATGAAATAGTAATGGCATGGAGCACATTTCTGGTAAGGGAACATGTCTTGTACTTCTTTGATCCCCTGTAATGTTTAGCCCAAAGCTACACACTTACCAGCCCCTCAACCAGTAGTTGCTGATTGCTGATTGAGGGAAGGAATATATCTAGATGACATTGGGATCATTCCTTAGCCAAAAGAGCAATAAATACTGCCATAATTTAAATTTCATGATTAAATAAACAAATTTCATCTTAAAGAACATATGATAAATCTTATTAACTTCCTTTTGTCAGGGAAAGTAGTGGACTACAGAAACTGAATATTGCATACATTGTCAAACATGATTATACTGTCAGTTAGTTTTGTTTATCTTTAAAAAAATCATATTATATTTAGAGATTCAGTGTGAGGAGGGAGATATGTTAAGGAATGACTTGTGTAAAAAAAGATATCAATGAAACTTTTTTTTTTAAGAAAGGTACTAAGATTAATCCAATTAAATGCTTAATTATAACTGAGAATGGATTTTTAATGCTATAATAGAGATAAGATAGTTATAATTTTTTTGCAATGAAAACTTCTCTTTACTACAAGGAAGCTTAGATTTTCAGTCCTAGAAAGAGTTTCATTTTTTTCTTAAGTAAACTAGGGAAAGAAAAGAGGGAAGAAATGAGATGTGTATTGCCTCACAAAAGAGGAAGAGTGAGTCTAGGAAGAAATGATAAATAGGGTATACTGGAGTCAACAGTATGAATTGACAGTTCTCTAAGTCCCCTACTCTTTTTTAGGTTCAATTTGTAAGCTTTCCTTTTTCTTCCTACTTCTGTTGCCAACTGAAGGCCTTTGATTTGCTGAAAATCTATGGTTTTAAAGTTATTGACCTAAATCTCACTGGGCAAAATGATAGGGCATTCAGTCCAATAGTCCTAATCAGAAAATTCTGCCTTTCCATTTTCTCTGTTTTCCTTTGTCTGTTTCCTTATTGCCAATATAGGTAATGGATATTGAACTGAGGAGAGATAGTTTGGGGCAAATTGTATACTTCTTATATAAAGACATAGCCATGGAACAAGCATAACTCTTAGAGCCATGAGATTTCAAAATCATTTTCTAAATGTATCAAAACTTAGTTAATGGTTCTTATCATCTTTATCAAGTAATAGTCGGTACCCTCCTATGCTAAGTATCATACAGAAGAAATCTGAAAATACAGTTGTTTTACAAGCAGTCCTATAATGAAGTAGAGAGAATGGCTGTGCCACAGAGTAAGAAGTCAGGCGCAGACAATGGAAGGGACTCAAGAGATTGGTCCTGTAATAGACACAACATGGCGGGGCAATCAGTTGTAGGCAGAAAATTGAGTTTTAAAACTGTATGCATTTTTAAACACAAATAGTTTGGCATTCTTTTCCATCACATGCACATGTGATCAAATGTGTTTTTGAGCCTCTTACCTACCCTAGCTTTAGGTTTGGTAGATAGAAGGGGGTCTCTACTTTGAAATGCAACTTCTAGATCCCTCCCCCCAGACAATGTTTCCATATTTATATTAAGATAAAATTCAATACATGCATTGAGACTAAATAAAGTGACAAGATTTCAGAACATCCAAGGAAAAATAATTCTATCAGCTTTAACATATCTTTGTGAATGAATCTATTTTTAAAATGCAATTTGTATTGATGTAAGCCCAAGAGCACTTACCCAAAGGACCTAAAGCAGACCTTACAAAAGAATTTCTTAGGCCTCTACTCATTTTGTCTTTGTTTATATTGATATATTGGTGAGAGATTTTAAAATGAGAACTGAATTTTAAGAAATTCATCATGAAGTTGTGAGAAGCACATTAGATTAAGAGTAAGAAGAGATGGATTCTAGTCCTAGCTCTGGTCTAATTGTATAACTTGGGGGAAATTATTTAGCTTCTTCAGATCATAATGTTCTTATCCATTTCATCTGTGGGTATAAAGGATGGGGGTATTAGGCAAAATCATTTTAAAATCCTTTGGAGTTGGAACATTCCATGATTTTGTGAATTCCTATTTGATTATCTGGGACAACAGATTTAACTGACATGTCCTAAATATCATCTAAATTAAAGAACAATTTCACAGGTTATACTCCTATACAAATTGATATTTTATGGCTGCCTGCTAAACCTTGAAAGCAAAGTTTTAGCAGCTTTATACTATCTTGGCAATATACTTAAGAGAACAGATAATATGAAAACAATGGTTTCAGTCTCTGTAGCAACCATCATAAGCTGAAATCCTAAGCACCCAGCAGTGATGTTGGATAGGCAATAGCCTCTGGAAGGATAAAAGTAAGCCAGACCAAATCTATGTTTTGTACCTGCCTCCAATACATTTGGGAAACAGTGTTAATGAAAAATGAGAGTGATGTACCCATCACACATTTTTGGATTACTGTTCAGCACTGCCAATCTGAAACCTAATGAAACAGAGACCACCTACAGAGGAGGGATATTGTGTCCATCAGACAAACTGCATCCAATTTCCTAACTGATGGCATGGCCCAAGCCGCCACTGCTGGTGTGATTCTCTGTTTCTGGTTGGCTCTACATTTAACATTGGTAAGGGCCAGTGCCATTTTCCACTATTGTTCCCTGAGCCAGGGAAATGCTAGTTTGCAATACACTGTAATTGTGGGACAACACTAATGAACAAAGTGTGACTCTTTACTTGCAATGAGCTCAAAATTCCAGGACTTGTGGCCTTTCACAACTGTGGATTCAGGAAATTAGTTTCAACTGGCCAGGGCTCCCTTTGACCCTTGAGTTTTCTGAGTGAACAGAGAAATGAATGTATGAGCATTTGTGGCATGTAGATCCCATTAAAATGCTGCTGGGAAGAAGGGGAAACAACAATCAGAAACCTAATAGGCTTGTTCCTGCATAACATAATAGGGGTTATATAAAAAGAAAGGCTGACATTCCAAATGGAAGATGTTCGGCTCTTTGTCTCTGCACCTGTTCTAACTGGCATCCGGTGTTAGGGTTGTGACTAGTCAGACACCACTACTTTCTGTCATGCTGGCAGGGAGAAACAAAAGAAAAGGAATTGAGTATAAAATAATAGTTCTTCCTTGTTTTATGTCTCAATGTAGTTATTGCATTTTCCTCCCTGGACTCCCTACATGTGCTCATCATAGATTGTAGTTCATTCAAAAAATGTGACCAGTGCAGATTACCCACAACTCAGTCTCATTCTTGCACTATAGATATCTGTTAAGTCGGCTCACTGACTACCTGTCTGATTATGAATTAATCTTAAGATTTTCTTAATTAGTTGTAAGATTCCAGATAGATTTTGATAGATTGATCTTTCGAAACTTGTCTAGTCATAGGATTCTGCCTGTGATTTATGTTTAGCAGGTGTTAGTTTGCTAGAGCTCTCAAAATGTTGGCTTCAGACAACAAGGGAGGTTTGGGAAGATAGAAGGACTTAAAATTGTATTGCTCCATAACTGGGAAATGGTCTTCCTGCTGACATTCAATGTGCTAGGGCTATTTATTAAACTCCCAAGAAGTATATTTCAATATGGGGAAAGGTAAAGAAGCTCACAGTGAAAGCTCAAATTCTATCATCTGCTCACCAGTTGTGCCTATGTGTTCTGGGGTTCTCAAGATAGCCTATGATTTAATAAAGCAAGCACAACAAGAAGAGTTTAAAATTCAGTTCTGGCCTTTTCTGTGAATTTTAAATTGTTCTAAATGTCCTATTTTGAATGATATAGAGGTGAGTTATTTGGTAAAATTTCTTAAGTGTCTAATGAAAAACTATGCATTGTTACAACAAACACCCTTTCATGAATGTTTTCTACTTAAGTACTTTAAAAAGTACATTATTATTCACTTAGAGAAGTCAGTCATATGGTTGTTCAAGAAGATACTGTATAATGAATAAATATAGCTAATTTAATAATGAATTACTAAATACCCTCCAACAGCTGTTCCATAATTTTATCCCTTATGTTATACATATTTTAAAACAATTCCTAAATATATCACTTATTAAATAGACGGTACTATTTTCTAGTTTTTGCTTATATAGAGAAGCAATCATACAGTCTTTGGCTATGTTGAAAATGTGACTTGATATTTTACTGGCTAGGGACTGAATCTTTTATTTCATTGGTCTAGGGAGCTCACAGGTAGGGAAACTTACCCTAACAATACATCTTTTGTATAGCTCATGGACTTTGCCACAGTCACATAGTCAGTATGTCAGAAATGGCACCTTTAAATCCATCTCTTTACTCATTTCATCGTGTCACCTCCTATTTTTCTTAACCAATTAAAGATGCATTTATTTTGTGTCTTTAGTATAATGTACTTGTGAAAAATTTTTCTTTTAGTTATTCCTCAAAACAAGTATAGAAGAGAAATCAGTATTAAATTCTAGCTTTAGTGGCTGAATAATCTGCAACACAGAGAGATTAAGTTACTTGCCCATGGTCACACAGAGCATTAATTGGAATTAAAATTCAAAGCTTTGAATTTCCACTCCACTGCTCAGCCCCTGGAGCAATGTTGTTCTGCACTATAAATGGTTCGTATTATTTTAAAAATTTATAATATGCTCATCCATTTGCATATTTAAGTACAAATTACAAACATTAAAATGAGCTACAACTCCTCATCACCCAATTATGAACACAAGAAGCACCTAAAGGGTCAGAAGCATGAAGGACCAAAGTAAACAGATGTGTGTGCACCTTTTGCTAAATACTAGTAAAAGAGTCTGCATTTATTCATGATTTTTGTGTCATAGGAAATAGATCAACAGTCTGGCATGCCAGCCAGTCATGGCATTTGGCATTGATCACTGAAGGAGAAATGGGAGAGGTTTTCCCCCAAAAATATTTAATGACATTTTATATTTTGATAAATATTCCTTTTAGTAATCATTTACTCTAGAAAAAGTGACTATAAAAATAATAAAATTTTTTTTTAAAAAAGGAATCATTGTTTTGTAGTATATGGCATGGTTAGAAACCGAAGCTAGTCTAAAAAAAAATTGGTCACATAACAATCTAATAATAGGTATTGATGTGGAATGAGGCTTCACTTGGGAATTACTTGAGTGCTAAGGGTAATCCTTCTATAGAGAGAAGTTAGAGAGGCATTTTTCTACCTTCTCTGTTGTTATTCTCTTTCTTTGTCCTATTATCCTTCCTTTGTTTTGCTTCTCACAGCCAGGACCAATGGAGTAATTAGCCATATAGCATTGATAGAATTTGAACACAAAAAATTTGTCAAATGAACATGGGAAATCTATGATCTTGAAAATCTGTGTTATTAAAAACTACAATTAAAATGTGTATGTGTGCGCATGCATGTATTCATGTGTTTTTACAAAATTGTACATATCTGTAGTTAAGAAAAAGGGCACCCCAATAAAGGAGTGCAGTGGGACAGCACTTTTATTCCCAAGGTTACAATAATAAAGCAAACTAAACAAGAGACTTTTACCAAATGAAATTCCTACCACCTTCCTTTTAAATGCTACTAAGTGTGAAATTAGCATTGTCCCTCAAAGTGCATAAGATTAATTGTCAGTCATTGAACACAGTTTGGGGGCTAATTACATAAAAATTGATATTAAAAGAATACTACCAGATTGATTGAGTTTTGCAGTTTGTATTTAGTTTTCAAATTACTTGAGTTGAAAGGCAGCGGTAAGAAACAATAAAAATCCATTCAAAGCTGCAAAAGCAAATTAAGGTTTACTAGTCCTTTGAAAGACAAATGATCCAAATACTATAATGTAGGGAGGGCAGTAAAAATGATCCTGACATTTACGATAGATTTAATGTATAAAATCCTCCACGATACCATATGTTGAATACCTTCCCCCCTACCTCCACACCCCTCCTGTTCTCACTGAGGTGAATTGATTTTATGAATACCTATGTCTGGGGTGTGTCTAAGCTAAGTCAGTGACAGCAACTGTGTTCTCCTGAGTCTCCTTATAAATGACAAATGAGCCAGTCTCCATGCCAACCTATTTCAGAGCACACAAAGTTAGTGATAATTATGGCATACAATTTTTCTCCTACTGGTTCATCAGGGCACTAATCAGTCAGTCAGTCAATATTGTCTTTATTAAATACCTACTATGTGCCCCACTATACTAAACTAAGAGCTGGGATTACAGAATAAGGTCAAGATAGGCACACTTACATGCTTTGTAGCTCCCTTTTGTTTTCTTCCCTCATTAGAATTAGAATTAGAAGATCGGGGAAGATAAAAACTGTCTTTTTTTCTTTTTGGCCTCTGTTTTATATTCTCAGAATTTAACAACCAAAAAAACCTGCCATATTATATAGTAAGTCCTTGATAAGTATTTCATCTATCTGTCTATCTGTGTCTGTCTTTCTGTCTGTCTGTATAATCTATCTACCATCTATCTTTCTGTCTATCATTGTTGTTCAATTGTTTCAGTCCCATCTGACTCTTCACAACCCCATTGGGGGTTTTCTTGGTAGAGTTACTAGGTTTGTCATTTCCTTCTCCAGCTTATTTAACAGAGGAGGAAACAGAGGCAAACAGGGTTCAATGACTCACCCACAGTCATATTCCTAATAAATGTCTGAGACTATCTTTAAAATCAGATTTTCTCGGATTCTTCCCTCTCCCTTATTTTGCACAGCTAATCAGTTGTCTAATCTTGTTGATTCTAATTCCATTCCATTCCTTTCGTATATCTCTTCTGTCTATTCATATCATGGTTGCCTTAGTTCCAGGCCTCATTAGCTCACTTGGTCTATAAACCAGCCCTCTTATTCTGTCTTCCTGCTTCCAAACATCCATTTTCCATATAACTAGTGGAGCTAATACATTGCCAAATCAATAAAAGACACAAGCCAGATCTTATCATTTACTTTGTTCAAAAAATTTCAGTGTTTCCCTTATTCTAACATATGATTCAAAACTCTGCTTGACATTTGAAGTTCTCCACAATCTTTTCATATTTATTTCAAATCATTCTCTCTGATGTTACTCTTCATTTCAAATGAAATGACCCACAAGCTGTTTCCCAAACCTATATTCCATTTCTCATCCCCATGTTTTACATAAGTTGCTTAAAGTACCCTCCCTCCTCAATTTCAGCCCTGAGAATCTCTAGTGTCATTTGGTATTTCAAAATATAAAAATAAAAATAATTAACATTTACATAGCATTTTATGGTTTGCAAAACAATTTACAAATATTATCTCATTTGATCCTTTAACAACTCTGGGAAGTAGGTGCTATTTTCCTTAGTTTACAGAAGAAGAAACTGAGGCAGGTAGAAGTTAAGTGACTTGCCCAGTAAATGTCTGAGTCTGCCTATGAAGCCAGGTTTTCGACTTAAAGTCCAGCATTCTATCCACTAAGTTAACTTAGCTGCCTCTTATTTTCTGAGACTTGCCTTTTTTTTTTTTTTTTTTTTTTTTTTTTTAAATAAACGCTTCCTTCTGCCTAGAATCCCTTCTCAGGAAATCTGTAATTAGCTAGCATCTTCCTTGCTGAAAACAATCACCTTCCTAGTTCATTATGATTAGTTGCTTCTGACATCAGGGGATGGAATACTATCAATAGTATCTTACTAATACTTGACTCCTATCTACCAGTTGCTTTGGTCAGAAAATAGTAGCAATTAAATGTAAAGATTTAGGCTACATTAGGTGACAAAAAATGCCGATATTGAACAATGCAAAAAAACATATTAAATTGTCCTTACCCTAGATAATTTCAAACTTGTAAAGATTATCTATGAGTTTATATATTCTGATTCTCTATGAAAGAAATAGAGGCTTCAGGAGAGAATGAAGAACAATACTTGTTAATGATATTAATAGTGTATCTCTCTTAGAAGTTCTGTGACCCAGGGAGAGAATGCTAGACCTGGAATCAAATATGGAATTCATATTTGACTGACATTTACTAGCTACAAAACCATGAGCAAGTAACCAAATATATCTGAGCCTCAGTTTACTCGGCTGTATAAATGGAGATATTACCAGCTAAATATTTCACAGATAGCTAGGTATAGCAGTGAATGGAGCACTGGGTTTAGAATCAAGAAGATTCATTTTTCTGAGTCCAAATCTGGCCTCAGACACCTTATTTGCCTCAGTTTCCTCATCTTCAAAATGCACTGGAGAAGGAAATGACAAAACCCCTTCACTATCTTTGCCAAGAAAACTCTAAATGAAATCATAAAGAGTCTGAAATGACAAAAACTCCTTTACAGAGTTGTTGTGAGGTATGAATAAGATAATCCAAATGCTATGTAAATGTCAATTGCTGTTTCTAAAAATAAAAATACAGGCTTATAGACTGAAAGATACCTTATAGATCATCTAGTTTAATTCTCAAATTTTACAGGGAGGGAAACTGAGACCCACATGATCACATCACACAGATAGCAAGTAGCAGAGCCTGAATTTGAATGTTGATCCTCAATAATATTCTAGTAATATATTGTCTGAAATAGCTTTAATTTAGAGCTTTTCTGAATTCCCTAATTTTTTTTAATAAGAAATTTTATACTGGGAAATTTTGTACTTAATGTCTTGCTGACAATCTGCAATTATGCTTATCTCCTCTCAACTTGTTATAAAAAAATCAGCATATTAAGATGAGACCTTCTTTGAAGAAAGATGCTACCTTGCTGATAATAATTCCCCTAGGCCATGAGAAGTACTGTGACAGAAATCAATAAGATTTCTAACCTGTTATATTAAAGAATGGGTTGGCTGAGGCACTTGAAATGCTAACTCAAATCCCAAAGCCACATACCATCCAGCACTCATGGGAGTATAGAAGACTGCTTTCGTCACCCACCAATTGCCACTCTGGGGCCTTCGAACTTAACAGAGAAATGCTTACAGATCATTTTGGCCCCAAGTCTGAACATTTGTTAGTTCAATTCAAATAAAGCCCTCTCCATGGGTGCTCTATTAATAAAGTCTTTAAAATGGCTTCTCTCAACATTTTCTTTTTGATCTTTCATGATTTAATTAGAAACATCTTTAAAAAGGCTGGTTTTACTATGGTAGTATCACATCTGCATTTTCAGCAGTATGCTGTTTAATCACAATGGGTTATAAAGTGAAAGTCTCAGTACTCATTGTAATATCGGGTAGAGCCCATGCATTTGGTCTTTTTTAGTGCCCCTGACTCATCATCTTATATTTGTTCATCAACATTTTAACTGCCTCTCTTAAAAATGTAATTTGATAGTTAATCCTCTAAACCTGGTTTAGTTTTGTTATTTCTTCTCAAAATTGTGACACTTTTTATGCCTTTAATGATCTTTCAGCCTGCACCTGAACTCATTTCTCTAACTCAAGTTGTAAGATTTGCCTGCATTTTCTACTTGAAATAATTTCTTTCCTCTTTGATAAATAAGAAATATTCTAAACTTCCCTGATCATCCTTTTAAATGGGACTGAATTGGATAGTGTGCTGGACCTATAGTCAGGAAGATTAGCTTCAAATACTTTCTAGTTGTGTGACTCTGGGCAAGTCACTACTTAATTTTCATCTGACTCTATTACAAGGTTGTTGTAATGATGAGATATTTGCAAATCACTTGGCAAACTGTAAAATTCTATAAAATTGCTAGCTATGACTACTAGTGCTACAACTACTACTATTACTACTATTACTACAACTACTACTACTACTACTACTACTACTGCTGCTGCTGCTGCTGCTACTGTTATTACTTCTACTACTATTGCTGCTGCTGCTAGTACCACTACTATTACTATTAGCATTATTACTGCAATATATAACAATGGTGAATCACAGTATTGTGATCAGCTGTTACATAAAAATTGGTAGTTGCTCTTCAATATGACTCATGAAATAATCACTTCTTCAAGATTATTCACATAATATTCTGGGTATTTCATAAAGAAGATATTAAAGGAATAAAAAAAATCTTACAATATTATATAAGGTGTTAGTAATTCATAACAGCAAGACATGACTAATTTCTTAAAATATCATTTTTTTCCATTCAAATGATTCTCAAACTTTTTTAACCCAAAGAATAATGGAAAATTATTGTTTGAATGCTAAGAGGATGTGGGGAAAAAACATGGCATTTTATTTTTCTGTGGCCAAAATTTTCTGTTCTAATAACTGATACTCCAGTAGATTGGTGATTTAATTGATGCCCTCCAATATTTCAGATCATTGCCCATCCTTGTCTGCCTTCCTGTACAGCTTTTATCCTGCTATAAAGACTCCATAGGCTTTCAGCCTTTTCTTCATGTATTAAGTTCTTATTTCTTTCTGTTCTTGATATGAATGGGGAGGTGGACTATCTAGTACGTATCCTTCCCTCTCTTTTCATAGATCATCTTTGTTTTCTGGTCCTATATCTGTCTGATAATATCTTTCATGAACTATTTTGCAAAATTCTTGGTTGACAGTATGCTGCATTGCTCTATTGCCCTTTGGGTGATTTTCTACTTCAATTCTTTAATAACTGGTTTATTCCATGATTCACAGCCAAGATTCACAAAACAGAAACACTCTATCCATGCAGACAAGATGAATTTAATAGCTAATGTTTATTTAGTGCTTTAAGGTTTGCAAAATGTTTTAAAATATTATCTCATTTTTGTCTTCACAAAAATTCTAGGTAAAAGAGATAGGTTCCATTATTCTCTCCATTTTATAGATTAGAAAACTGATGATGATTACTTGCTCAAATAAATGTCTTGAATTTAAATTCAAATCCTCCTGCTTCCAAGGCAAAGGTTCAATGTATTCTATGTATCACACAATCATTTGGAATATTTCCCAAATTTTTCTAATGAAGAACTTGCTAATGAAGAAAAAAAAATATGAAAAATCATAGATTTAGCAATGGAAGGTACTTAACTGGATCATGTAGTCCAAACATCACTTGCTTCTTCATTTAGATTTTCAAACAGAAGTTTTGTTGAGTGAAGAAAGAGGGTGGAAAAGGATAGGAAGAGAATTACTTTTTATATATTTCTGCTTTTCTTTTTTTCCATGTGTATATACCTGACCAATTAGATTATAACTTTCCTGAGGCAGAGGCTTTGTAATTCTTATAGCAAGTAATACTCAATAGAAAACAATAATCATATGTTTGGGACTAAAAAGGACTTCAAAGGTCATCAAGCCCTGCCTCTTTGTTCCTCAGCCAAGGCATTTAGAAGTTAAATGTCTTACCCAGGATAATGTAAGTGTTAAGACTAAACTACAATTCCAGCCCAGGTTCATTGACTGCATATCTTTCCTCTACCATGCTGCCTTAGAATTAATCATCCACACCAACCATATTTTCTTCTTGCAGACTCTTCACTTGGCCTCCAGGGCTCTTTTGCCATTAATAATCTAGACTGGCTATTGACTTCAACCAGTTTGTTGTCAATAATAATGGTAGAAGATGCAAAGGACATCACAAGCTTGGAAAACTACCTCAGATTGAGCACAAATAGTCCATATGAACAGTTGGGAGCCAGCACATAAAATATTTTTAAAAAATATTATTGTAGTTTTTAGTCAGAAGATGGAGGAGAGAAGCAGAGTCTTCCCAGTAGCCTGAAATCTCACAATGGAGTTTGCCTGGTTTGAGGCTCTGTGATTCAGGGTGTTTTGCACACTATTCAGTGTAAGGGATCTTGTGTTTGCCATAGTTAGGAAGTTCTGGATTTAAATCTTGTTTCTAATACTAGGCAATCTTGAGTAAATCACTTAATCTCTCTGAGACTTAATCAGCTCATCATTAAAAAGGGATATCTAAAGTACCTATTTCACAAGATTGTTGTGAAGGTCAAATGTGGCAACATATGTAAAACAAAATATATGTAAATGTTGATTATTATTATTATTACCAAATTAACCCCAAATGCTTATTTTATTGTGTTCATAGTCATGGTTTGCCAATGGGATCTCAGTTTCCTGTCCTGTGCTCCACTCTGATCAATTCAGTGGTATGGGAGAGCAAAATGAAAGACTGTCCATAATGCTTTTAAAGTCAATTGTTACTCTTTAAGTGTGGCAGAATAATAATAATAATCGTCACCAGTTAAACAGTGCCTTTCATCTGCAGATCTCAAGGCACTTCAACACTATTCACATTATTTGAATGAATTTCTTTTGGAAGGCAAGACAAACTGAGAGATTTGTAATATGAGGTTAGCTATGCTAATTTTGTTTTCTTTAACAAATGCAAAATAAATAGTCTACTAAAAAGCCAGATAATATCTTAAAGATAACCCCTTCCTAAAGCGGGTTATTTTAAAAAGGGACTTTGTTGTTGTTGTGTGTCAGTGACATTGAAATATTTTATTTTAAAAAAAAGGTCTTGATTGACTATCATGAATTTTTTTGGCTTCTGTTTTTATCAAAGAAGCAAGGGCAGGAAACTTGCTTGTGTACAAAAAATGGCTTTAATGAATAGGAAAACTATAGCATTTAAGAGCTTTGGTACATCTTGCATTTAGGAGTAAAATTTATGAAAATACTGTGTAAATAGAGCATAATTATTTTGAAAATAGAAGTCTTTGTTATTAGTTGTATAACTGTCATGAACATAGAAAGCACCCTGCTGTATAGACAAAGGGCTAAAAAATGTTACCTGTAGAGTTTTTGCTATGAAAAGAATAAAACTAAAGTGTTGGGTGAACTTTTGGTTCACACACTCAAATGCTGAATGTCAAACCTGGTGGAGGGAAAACCACGTTCATCTGATAACCGGATTACTTAGAACAAAAATAGAGAAAATTAAGAACTGAAGAGCAGAAAATTAAGGTGGAATGCAATTTAAAGAATAAGGAGATGATCTAGGCTTTCTTTTTCATCCCTCCCCCTCCCCCCCAGTGTCCAGCTAATTAAAATTACAATCAAAATGAAAGCGTCTAAACTTGTAAATATCTTTAGCTAATGATTTTGTCTTTTTAATCATCTTCACATTCAAAGTCTTCTTTCATTCATTTAGGGCTTTACAATAAAAAGAAATTGTTTTTTCCTCTCAGTAAAATCCTCCTTTTAATTTTCCCTTATCTGTTCCTCTTTGCATCATACATTTAGTATTTCTTTTTGCTCTTCCTGTTTTTATATCATATTCTTTCAGATTTCCCTATTCCTTTGAACATACTTTAAAGAACCCGAAAGTTGGGAATGCTCAGCGTCCTAATTTCATATCAAAAGGCCTATGTTTATTGTTTCTTTAAAAATGTTACAGCAGAGACACAAATATAGACCCTTCCAAACTCCATCTCTTCAAAAGATAATTGCTCATTATATAACATATAAGTTTATGTAATTACATATTTCAAAAATGGTGAGTTGATACACAATATTCTTTTCTATATATTCCTCTTCACAACTTATACTGTCTAGAAATTTAATTCATGTTTCTATCTAAGCCCTTAGTTTGCTTCTAACCCAGGAGAATTTTCCTTGACACCTATACAAAACAGGTATACAAAACAGTGGATCATTCAAATAATCTTCAGAAAGGTTAACAACTAATGCAAAAAAGGATCTTCTAAGAGGGACTTCATGGAGACCAAATCCTGGTAGGGAATGTTAATATTTTTGGCTTGTCAGTCTAGACTTTAAAAAGTCTATTAAAGTCTATAAAGTTCATATTTCTTTTTAAATAAAACTAATAACATGTCCTCATTCACTGTTGTATTTCTTGTCCCAATCTCTGATAGCAAAGGGAAAGGAAAGGTTTTTTAAAAAACTTTTTCACACAATTGCTCAAAAATAAAATCACTTACTATTAATAATATTAACAACAATATTATTTATATAGCAAAAACTGTATTTCAGGCACTGTGCAAAGCATTTTAAAATCATTTCATTTGATAATGGAGTAGGCACAGTACCTTGTACATAACAGCTAACTAAGATAGCTGACTAATTCTCCTTTTTTTTCCAAATATTACAATTTTTTGCTAAATTATTTTTAAGATGTTATGTTTCATTTAATTTCAAATACACAAAAATGAGAAAAATTTATTATGATCAGCCAGTCAATAAGCATTTATTAAGCACTTTCTATGTCCCAGGCACCATATTAAACACTAGAGATATAAAGAAAAGTAAAACATAATATCTGTTCCCAAGGAGTACACAATCTAATGGGAGGGATAACATGAAAATAACTAAGTATAAATAATATATATACAGGATAAATTGGAGATAATCAATAGAAGGAAAGCAGTAGCATACAGGAATTATGAAGTGCTTCTCATGGAAAGTAGAATTCTAGCTGGGATTTAAAGGAAGTCAGGGAAGGGAGGAGACAGATATGAGGAGGTAGAGAATTCTGATATAGGGAAAATTCCAGTGAAAATTTCCTGT
This sequence comes from Sminthopsis crassicaudata, assembly GCF_048593235.1. Taxonomy (NCBI): domain Eukaryota; kingdom Metazoa; phylum Chordata; class Mammalia; order Dasyuromorphia; family Dasyuridae; genus Sminthopsis; species Sminthopsis crassicaudata. Next base: position 107,332,151 of record NC_133618.1, on the reverse strand, counting down.
TCTTGTGAAGGAGCATAGCTTCTAGGGAAAAGAGCAGTAAGGGGATCCTCTTGACTTTAGAGTGCTTCTGTTCTAATAATCTGTCAATGATTTTATATATATATATATATATATATATATGTATATATATATATTAGTGATCCTGAGACATTGTAACCTCAGAATGCTATTATTCTTATAATCTGTCAATAATTCTAAAGCCTTTTGACTTTAGGATAATCCTAGATCTGTTGGTCAGTGATAATCAAATTCCTGAGACAAACCCCAGTTCTACCTCTAAAGATCATAAAATTAGCACATGACATGAAGAACTGGATAAATTTGTCTCCTTGTTCCAGTTCTTTGCTAAATCTTTTTGGAACTTAGCCTGCTTCCATTGGCCTTACAATTACAATAAACTTTGCCCCTTGACTAGGAGATGAGTTCAAGCTTGCAAATTCTTTTGGGACACCTCCTGACACTGGTCTGTGACTTCCAATCTTTTGGGGTCACTTCTCAGAAATTCAAATTATGTTAAAACCTCTGAGCCTAAATGTCCCCTATAAATCTGTCCATGCCATCTTTGCTGAATCTCTTTTGGGTCACCACGTTCTGCTTTGTGGTATCTTTCTCCTTCCCCCTTCCCCATGTCTCACAGTATCTTTTCTCGAAATCCTCCCTCCTTTCTGCCCTGCTCCCCTCCCACTATGACTCATGATATCTTTCTCCTTCTTTTAGCTAATTCTTTTAGGATGCTGAACTCCTCTGGATTTAGCATGCTAATCAATGGTATACTCTTATCTCATGAAGTATTTTTTTCTCCTGGTTAATTGTGAGTTCCTAGGGAACTTGTCTTTTCTACTGTTTTCTTGCTAATTATATGCTTTCCTAAATCTATTTCATATTTACCAATCGTAGTGTCTATTGTAACTTTATTTTATTTGTAACCCATTCTCATAAATAAACCAACTTTTTGCTAAAGAGAATGGTCATTGTGAATTCTTTATATGACTGAGCCTCGACATTTGATGCTGAACCCCAAACACATCAATGGGATTACAGAGTCCTTGAAAGGAAGTATGTGGGTAATATTATAAGTATAAGATGACTGGAAATATTGTAGGCAGGCTTTGAAGGGCTTTGAACTTCAGAGGAGGGTTTTATATTTGATGTTGGAGGTAATAGGGAGACAATAGTACATTGGTACTAAAGAAAGGAGGGGAGAGATGTTCTGATCTGTGCTTTAGGAAAAGTAATTAGCCATCCAAATGCATAGTAGAATGGAATGGGAAGAGACAAACAGGGAGACCAGAGAAATTGTTGCAATAATCTAGGCATTGTTTTTCAGCTACATTATAATGGCTTTCTCTAAGATGTGGCAAAGAACCTTAATTTAAAATCTACAGAATTTTCTTTTGCTTTACTCCATCAAAGCCTCACTCCTGGATTGTTTCTTACAATTTGGCAGAGAATAGAAGGAGGCTTGCTTTTCCGATGGACAAATTCTTCCTGACTCTAAAGTCCTTTCCTTCAGTAAGCTACTCCAAGTTGTCCAAAGGTTATTAGTTTCAATTCAGTTTTATCTTCCATATTCCTTTGGGAATCACATATAAATGAGTGGCTAGATACAAAATATGAGCTAGGGACAAGTTCATTTTCTTATTAGCCTCTTCCTAGGCAATTGAGGTATTCAAGCTTCTTACACTTACTAACATAGAAAGTCTCTATTGTAGGTTGTTTTGTTTTTCTTTACATGTCAATATATCTGTCTTTTAGTCCATTTAGAACTTTAGCTTTTGTTGAAGTTTCTTTGGAGCATCATCTTATCTAAGGAACATTTAAAAACAAACTTCTCATATCTCTGCAGTTTCTGGAAAGCATATGATAAAACAGATGTGATAAAATGTGTCATACATGTATCATGTATCACATATTCACATATATTCCTTTGACAGGAGACCCCATCTTGGTAACTAACATTCCTTTTTGCGGATAGTTAGAAAGAATTTTCATCTTGCTATACACATCACATTGGGTGGCAGAAACTGTAAAGAATTTGAGAGAATCAGGCAATAAGCCGATCACCAAAAGAAGCATTAAAAATGGGAGAGGGGAGCAATTTCCCCTACCTGCATCTGTAAGGGTTGCCTATGTCTATACGCATGCTAGCAAAGATGCCCCAACCATGACTTTTGGTAAAGAAGGATTTCTGGAGAATTCTTTTCTGATACTCCAGTGGAAGTTCAATTTAAATTGTTTTACTTCTGTTATACATTTAAACACAATATGAATTTATAGGTTTTCTTCCATCCTATCAATACAGCTTTGACATTCTATCATCCTGTAAAATTTCAAGATATAATTCCAGTTTTAGGGCTGTGAAATACAAAACTATCAATGGAAAGTAGGGGAAAGATTTCAAAAGAACTTAATAAAGGCTTGTTGACTTTATTTGATTTGATTGCATACTCTACCTTTTTATACTAGACAGGAGACTGCCTGGCATTCACTAAAGGTCAATGGGCTCTCCTTTTACAGATTTTTTTCTATCAATGAACAATGAAACAATTAGACTTAATAAAGAACACTAACCACTTTGCACACGAATTCTCAAGGAAATCTTTAGCTTAGCACAAACATGCAAATCCATCAAAATACCTTCTACTAAAGGTAAATATAATATGAATATAATTATTAACAATAACTTTAAAGGTGCAAAGTACACAAGTATTACTGAAATGAGGGTGGAGATGGATGAGTAATCATCGTGTCCCATGCAGACATCTAAGGAATAGTAGAGCCTGGCTAAAGTCTGTCATATTGCTCTCACCTTATCCCAAAGAAGAGAGGAAAAAAATCAAGAGAAGGACAGAATATCACTCTCTACTGCTCCCATGATTACCAAGAAGAAAAAAGAAAGGAGGAGAGGGAGAAAGAAGATTGGATCTCAGAAGGCCTGGGTCTGTAAGTCTTACCTCTATTTTAATTTGAGTAAGATCTTGGACAGAATCTCAAGCTGGCTTCTCTACCCTTAAGTTAAAGTCATTCACTGAAGTGAATGACAGAGTGAGGTTTTCCTTGCAAGGATTTTTTTCTTTTAAATGAGGAAACGGTTTCAATTGAAACAATGATTTCAATTCCTTCATTTGGTGACAGATGCCTTCCAGGATGACTAATTATATATGTGATAATCACCCAAACATGCTGACCAGGAAGGGAAAAGAAAGCCCATACTAGTGGTCTATCAAAGAAATTTTAAAATAATTATTAACTTATTAATTAATAATACACTCAAAGCTATTTCCAAACCCCAAATAGATTTATTAAAGGTTTTTTTGAAGTCTGCTAGAGATGGAATAGGATAGTGAGGCAGTTCCCCAGATTGAGATGGTAACTTCAAAGATGGTTTTCCAGCCATTCATTTTTGAATACAAAATTCCAATTTTATATCTATTAGAGATGCTCCCTCTTTTTCAGGGGCTCCAAGATGAATTGGGAGGTTAAAGATATTCTTTACTATCTCTACTTTCAGATCCATGCTTTGAGATCTTTAATAATATTCACTGATTGATGGCAATGAGTAGAAGATTGGAACATTGCCTAATTTATTGAAGATAAGCTAATAAGGGGAACATGGAATGTTCTATCTTTGATGTACATATGGGCTTTTCTGGACCAAGATGGACACTTTATCTATAAGTTTGTTATTGAAAAAAAAGCTCTTCATGGCTGGTTTTAGGAGTGAAGGCAAAAAAAAAAAAAAGGCAAGGGAAAATTAACTCTTAAGAAATATATGCCAATTATCTGGGAAGTGCCAGGAGAATGGCCTTGGGTTATTTTCTCAAGTGAGGAATCAAAAGCTTTATAGAGATGCTCATATTTTTAAAAATTCCCTTGGGATACTAAATATGAACACTAATTCAGATTTCATAGGGGAGAAGGGGAGAAAGGGAGAGAGGGAATAAACTTCTAATATACAAAGATCCTAATGAGGGAAAAAAGATCTTATTAAGATAGCTAAGTATGTATAAGTGTGTTCATGCATATGTGCATTTATGTATAAACATATATACATATATATATTACATAGCAAGCAATATTGATTCATTTACATTCCTCAGAATGAAAAAACACAGCACTTGAAATTATGAAATTCTAAGAAGCAAAACTATATTCTTATATACATAATTGACCGGGGTGTAGAACTACAGAGATCAGACATAAGATTAAGTATTGTAGCAGTTAAGGTTTTTGCTGATTTGCCACAGACTCTTGAGAGGTAGAGGAGACATTGAAACACATGCCTTCCAAGTTGGATGAGAGAAGAATCAAAGATGAGTCCCAGGGAATGAACCTTGGGGGTTGGGAATATCAAAATTCTATAATAGAGGGAGTCTACAATAGAAGGAGGTATTATGGATAGAGGTCAGACAAGTTTAGTAGCAAAGCTAGCAAGTTCCATTTTGATAATGTGTTGATAGGACTTAGAGACTGAAATGGAAGCAGGCAGGTGGAGATGTGGGACTGAAATTCAAGTTCAAGAGAAACTGAGATGAGACACACAGGTTTAGGAGATGATAATTGAGCCAACAAGAGCTAATGAGATCATTGAGGGGGAGAGTACTGAATTCTGTTTGAAAACAAGAATACACATAGCATAGTTGTTGCGTCAAATTATTTGGATAATTGACATAAACTTCATGTGACATGAATATTATTCCCATTCTGTGTTGTTGTTGTTGTTTTTAAGCCTGAGAGGTTTATGTGGATAAGTGACAAGAGTGATTAAATGAATTGTTAAAAGCTACAAAACTAGGGGAAAAAGAGTAGACCTGGAAATTGTAATTTAGCTTTCTTTACTATAAATCTTACATTAGAAATCCTAGGCGTACCTCTTTCTCTATAATTATGAAGCAAAAGACATGAAATGATAATTGGTGGTCATTTGTTTACTGCTGAAAGAAGCTACTTTACAGTGATTTAACATGGTATGTTTTAAATTCATGGCTGCAAATTAGCTAAGCAAGGTAATTTACTTTTAGCATAATATTAGGAAAATGACACTATTATTTCACATTCAGATATCAGATCACTATTTGGTAATTTATTTTTCTGTACTTGAAATTCAAAATGCAATATGCTTTGATTTGTATGAATTACTGAATATTTTAAAAGCCCCTGTTACCTCATGTAACATTTCTTTCCCCAAATATTACTGTAATAACTCTCACTAGCCTTAGTTATTTTTCATGACAAGAAAACTAATACTTGAATATTATGCCATTGTTCAAAGCATTCTCTGAATCAGCAGTTTCTACCACAAAAACTATAGTAGTCTGTCATCTATCTATTTTTGAAATTCCCCATCAGTGACCATAAAACCATAGTTTACTAACGCTAATTAGTAGTGAAACAGTTAGGAGAGCTCCCAGTGTGAGAATTAGTGACCATCCTACCCTGAACTCAGAATTGACAAGTATTGATTTTTTTTGAACCTAAAAAAATTTTTTTAAACTTACTTTGTGTAATAGCCTTTCCATCAAAGATTATCTCTATCTATGCCATCTCAACTATCTATAGAAGAAAAGAATGATGTTTAATACACCTTACTTATCCATTATGTTTAATACAACTTATACATTAATACATTATAATGCCTTGTGCAGAGCTGTTCTGCTTACTGCTCCTGACCAATGAAGTAAACTAGCTTAGCACTTGGGTGTTTGGGGGATGATGAAGCCCCTGACTGCTTTCAGATGACCTTATATAGCTCAGAGGTAGAAGATTTGGTTACTTTGAGGATGATGAAGCAATCTCTTTAATTCCAACAGTAACAGCTAATGGTTCAATGCACCTTTAAAATGGAAATGATTTCACCCCTTTCTCTCCAGGCAGCATCATGTAACTCTGAATCTTCCCTTGAGAGGTAGAAGTGTGTCCCTTTTATGCCCTGATTTGAAATCAACTTCTCCCATGTGGTTCCTAGGGTAGGAGGGCTCAAACAAGATAGTTAGACTGGGTCCTGAGCTTCTATGTGTGCTTTTGCTTTGCTTTTCTTTGCCTTACCTCAGGTGACTGAACATTAATCTTGAGATGAATGCATACAGACTCAGAGATTATGGAGAATTTCACAGGTCTACAAATGAGGTGTTCTCAATTGGTATCAACTACATTTTGGGAAATGTGCAACAATTACTGTAGCATCTCCTGGGGAAGAACTAGACTCTGTTCTGGTTTTCCAGAAAGCATGACTTGGAGAGAATATTTTGATTATTACACTACAGAGATGAAAGACAAGACTTATTCAGTCTTCCCATGTTAAGTCCCAACCCCACCTATTACTTGCTGCTTATTTAAGTTATTCTCTCAATAGACAATTGTGAGGGTCTTTCATATTAAGCATTTAATTTTGTGGAGGAAATAAATATATGTATCATACAAAATTTGTGTTTTTGTGTATCTTTCTACTTCCTACCATGTGCCAAATCTGAGTTCTTTAAGTAATTAATTCCCACTGCATCCAGGTGGGAATGTAAGAAAAGGAAATTGACCTTTCTTCTAAATAGTCTTTTTCCCTTGAACACAGTCGAGAACATATGTGTGGTTTTAGAACAGATGAACTTATTGGAGAGGAAAAAAAGCAAAGAGCTTGGGTCTAGTATTAGCTCTAATTATGTATCTATATAGTTCATGTCTAATTTGTTATCATTTTTTTCAGAATTAGCGGAAAGTAACTTTAACCAAAACATTTCAGTTCGATTCAACAAACATTTATTAAGTGCCTACTATGTGGAGACAACATGGCTAAAGGTAACTAGAGGAAAAACCAATGAGCTATTGTCTCTAGAATACAGTACTGCCTATCCAGACAAAAAGCAAAAACTGATGAATTCAGAAAACATATCACAAACCTGGCCCACAGGAATGCTAATTAATGATAGGGACTTCAATAAATTACCTAGACAAGTGCTCTCTCCATCCAAATAGGAGCAGGTAAAACATTATTGGCTTTTCTTAAAGATAATTTCATCCTTATATGGTAATAGAACCACACCATTTAAAAAAAATCATCTACCATTAACTACTTTTAATTCCATTTTCTATATGTCTTCAATAAATTTTAATTGTAAAGTTTAATGAACACTGTCAAAAAAGAGAGGTTTATGTATGTGCAAGAATGTTTGTGGCAGCCCTCTTTGTAGTGTCCAGAAACTGGAAACTGAGTGGATCCCCATCAACTGGAAAATGGCTGAATAATATATGGCATATGAATGTTAGAGAATATTATTGTTCTGTAAGAAATGACCAACAGGATGACTTCAGAAAGGCCTGGAGAGACTTACATGAATTGATGCTGAGTGAAATGAGCAGGACCAGGAGATCATTATATACTTCAACAATGATACTATATTGTTAGGATTACAAGGTGAGAACTCAGGTTGTTTGGGCAATTCTCTAGCTCAGAATTCACACCTTTAGTTCCGGCCTTTAGGGAGAGTTTACACCTTTGGACTTCTGAGAAGGAGTTTACATGTTTAAAGAAGTTTGGACCTTTAAGAGGAGCAAGTTCATTGGTTGAAGTATTTCCTCAGGACCTGTTGAGTTCTCACAAGCCCATTCTCTGCGAGGATAAAAGAGGCAACATTGAGCCTAGAGAACAGTCTTGAGTCTGGGACAGAGTTGAGACGGCAGCCTGGAAGGATATAACTTAGAGACGACTGGACCTTCATAATTTGGCGCCCAACATGGGGCAAAGACTTTTGCTTATCTTGACAAGGACTTATTCTGAGCCCTTCAGAGGAGCTAGCCCAGACCTTCACAATTTGGCGCCCAAACAGGGACAGACAAGATCCTGATTTCAGTGGAAAAGTCTTTGATCCAGATCTCAGGGCAAAAGTCTCTCTGACCCAGAAGCGTGAGTAACAAGGAAACTTTGTTAAAGAGCTAAAGTAGAATTTCAGTGAAATGGGGCAAATGCCTTCTGTTTCTGTTCAAGGAAAATGTTTAGAGAGCATTATCAAGGTTATGAAAAGCCAAGGATTGATTATAATTTTGGAGATTACTGAACTTTTAAAAACTGTGCAGGTCATATGTTCTTGTTTTTCTCTGGAAAAAGAATTGGATCTAGATGAATGGGAATTAGTAGGAAAGCAATTAGGTGAATACTACAATTCTAAACCAAACTTAATTTCTAAAGATACACTTCATACCTACAATTTAATCCAAGTGGCTTTAAAAATTGTTAGACTAAAGGAGCCAGAGGGGGGAGGATCCAACTAAATTAGGTGAAGAGGATGAATCAGATAACAATGGAGTTAAGTACAATTCTGAGCTAGAGAATTGCCCAGACAACCTGAGTTCTCACCTTGTAATCCTAACTCTATAAGATGATCAATTCTGATGGACGAGGCCCTCTCCAACAATGAGAGGAGCCAAATCAGTTCCAAGAGAGCAGTAATGAACTGAACCAGCTACATCCAGCAAAAGAACTCTGGGAGATGACTATGAACCACTACATAGAATTCCCAATCCCTATATTTTTGTCTGCCTGCATTTTTTACTTCCTTCACAGGCTAATTGTACACTATTTCAGAGTCCGATTCTTTTTGTACAACAAAATAACATTTGGATCTGTATACACATTTTTAACATGTATTGGTTAACTTGCCATCTGGGAAAAGGGGTGGATGGAAGGAGGGGAAAAGTTGAAACAAAAGGTTTTGCAGTTGTCAATGCTGGAAAATTACCTATGCATAAAATTTTTGTAAAAAAAGAAAAGAGAGAGCTTTACATTTGTAAAATAGAATAGAGAACATTATACAGCCACTTCAGATAGTATTTATTTATGGATGTATATATATTTATATTTATGTATATGTATACAAATATATGTATAGATACATACATACACATATATAATTTAACTTATTATTTTTTTAAAGACTATATCCCCTATCTTGTCCTGGTTTTAAGAACTTGGGCTTTTGATAGACTTTATCCCACTAATGATCTGTATAGGAGCTCTGATTTTTCAGTTTTTACATGGGCTGACTTGTCCCTTCCTAAGCAACTTGATGGTCTGCTGGCTCCTTGGACTTTACCATATTGATGCTGCATGTAGTATGTTCATTATATTGGAAGAGCTCAATTCAGCTTAGAATTCTTGTTTGAAGTTTCTGTCAGCTTCAGCTTCTCTAATAGCTGAGATTTTATATGTGAGTCATCAAGTGTGAACAACATATTACTCTGAAATCTATTCTCTCTGAACTTACTTTTAGGTATTTTTTTCAAGACTTGTCTAATGTTTGTTTGTTTTTTTTTCTTTTTTTTGGTGAATAATTTTGCTTATTTCACCCTCCCCTCCAAATCCATCCCCCTAAACACTGAGTGTGTGTGTGAATAAAGAATTGGAAACCAAATAAATTCTACACTATTAAGGAATGTCTAAACAAAATTTTTAGTACCTGAATGCAATGGAACATGACCATGCTGTAAGAAACTGCAAATATGATGAATATAGAGAAGCAGGGAAAGGTTTATATGATCTGATGAAGAGTAAAGGAAACAGAGCCAAGAAAATAATATGCATAATAATTACAATATAATTGCAAAGAACTACAAAACAATAAATCTTGAATATTGAAAACTTACAAAAACCAAAAATATGAAAAGGTACCCCCTCACACCACTCTTTTCATAGATGAGAAGTGCATGAATATAGTATATTGCAAATGTTTTTAGATCTTTTTCGACATATTGATATTTCCTGATTTAAAAAAAATCTTTTTCAAAATTTCCTTTTGCTTCTCTGAAAATATTTCTTGTTATATGGGAATGTTCTCTGAGAGGAATGAAAGGAGGGATACTAGGAGAAATCATAGTGATATAAAAAAACAAAAAATATCAGGAAAATTTCTTTTTTTTCAAAGCAAAAGAGAATAGTAGTCTAGGTAAGAGATGATAAGGGGCCTAAACTAGGGTAGTATCATATTAATGAAGTGAACTTTCCTTTTTCCCACAAAATCTAATACAAACAACACTAACTTTTTTTTAAATTCCCTTGTGCTGATTGCATAACAATTAATTACAGATGTAAATTGTATTTTGACTAAAGGACTTAGTTTGATCACAAGAATGGTACCATCATATTTCTAGCTATTATCTACTTATTGCTTTCTTATTCAGCTCCATGTTATCACTTGCTAAGTCTTAACTCTTATTAATTTCATTAGCAACAGATTTTTTTTGTATACACATTGTCTTAAGCATTTTCAATATTAAACAGAAACAATTTTGAGCAAAACTTAATGAATTCACAAAATAAAACATGATGTTGGTACAATGATGTCTGGGAAGAAATTGCTATTAATAAAATAATGAAGGTAATTCACTCTTCTATAGGGAAAAAACCCTCAGTAGTGGAAAGTACGTCATCAAGTTATAGTCATAATATTGAATTTTAATGGATCAAATTCTCATATAAAAAGGAAAATTTATCAAATTATTAAAATTATTTTAAAAATACAATCTAATTAATATTTTATACAAGAATTATCCAGTCAAGCATTATTTATTAAGCACTTTCTTTGTGCCAGATACTGTGCTGAGGGTTGGGATTACAAAAATGTTCATCCGTGATTCTCTCAAAGAGCTCAAAATTTAATGGGGAAGAAAACATATGCAATGCCAAAAAAGAGAGTAGGTTTAATATATACAGAGACATAAAATCTATTATGTGCCTTTATCTCAGAAAAAAAATCTAGAATTGCAGCAGCTATTTTTAACAAAGTGAAGGTGAAATTATAAAACACAAAAACATATCAATTAGGATATTTAAAGATAATAAGGTAATAAATATTGAACATCTTTGTCCTGAACAAAATGAAAAATACATTTACAAAGAAAATTTAAATTAATTTAAAAAAAGAAAGAAAAAAAGAAAACAAAAATTGCCATTTTACACTAAAGAGAGAATTAGATTTAGAATAAGATGATTTGGGTTTGAATCATGGCTTTGTTACTTACTTCTTGTGTGACTGCTTAAAAGTATTCTAGGCCCAAGTTCTCTTACTTATAAAACGAGGGAGGTTAAACTACATTAACTTTGAGGTTATATCCAGCTATAAATATTTGACTGAGATTCAATGAAATCTTCACTCAATGTTACCCAGGATTATTGTTCTTGCCTTGGTACCTTTCCAACTCAATGTCCATCTCTTATCCATGTTGATTGCTGAAACTTCACTACATATAACTTGTCCAAATTACCCACCATCTTCCTAACATTCTATTGAGGACATAGTACACTCTCCCTCTCTTCTATAGTCCCTGATTTCCATCTCTTGCTCTGAAAATATCAGACAAATCAATACTAACAATATTTTTCTGGAAAATATGTGTCATTCAGTTTCCCTCTCATTTCAATCACCATCTCTATAACTTCACCCTTCTTTTACCATCACACCTTTGTATGTGTTATCTGCTTTTATTTCAATGCATTTCTTTTTCCCCCAAAATTTTGTTTATTTGAAGAAACAATAAGAAAAAAAGGAAAACAGAAAAGCAATATAAAACAAAAGGAAACAAAAGGAAAAAGAACATTATCATGTTCCCAGCAGAACATCAGGAAGGATTCAAAATATATAACAACAAATACCAATTTCAGATGTTAGTAGAAGAAATTATATTCATGTAGTCTTTTCTTTACTTCCCTGTAAATTGTTCTTTTGTCCTCTGCTGCCTACCTTTTTTGCTTTATTATTTTTCACCCTTTCATCTCAAACCCTCCTCAAGCAAGCTACAGTTAAGAAAATATATATATATATATACATACATCCACAATAATACATACTCCATATGCACATATCTTTCCTTTTTTTTTTTTTTTTTTTTTTTGCTGAAGCAATTGGGGTTAAGTGACTTGCCTAGGGTTCCATAGCTAGGAAGTGTTAATGTCTGAGACCAGATCTGAACTCAGATCCTCTTATTTCAGGGGCTGATGCTCTATCCACTGGACCACCTAGCTGCTCCCACACATGTTTTTCCTATCCTTGCTAACACTTTTATTAAAATCTGCTCCATAACTTCATTTACTATTACTTAACTCCCCCCACCCAGAAATCCCTTCCTTGTCTTCTTTCCTTACCCTTTTGCTTCCCCATCCACTTATCCCTCCCCACTTATTTCTTTATAGATTTTGGAGGGTGGTATTATGGTATATTGAACCCATTGACAATGTGAGTAGCTTTTCAGAACTATGAGGCCTCCTCCCCTATCTAATGCCTCTGCATCTCATTTGTATAACATAACTACTACTTTTATTTTTACTTTGGCAATCTTTCTTTTGAGTTCCCCCTATTATTGATGTAAATCTTAAACATAACGTATACATTTCCCATGTAAGAAAAAAAAACAATTTGTCCATGCTTAAACAGTTTGTCTGTGTTGAGTTCCTTCAAATTGCTCTTTGGTGTTGACTTTTATATTTTAAGTTTTGTTAAGTTTGGGTTTGGTTGATACAAAGTCCTAAAAATCTACAAGTTCATTGAATGTCAATAGTATATTCTTAATAAATGATAATTGAGTGACAAAAGAAAGTAGATCTAATAGCTATATAGATGAGATTATAGATTTAGAACTTAAAGCAACTTTTGCTGTCATCTGATTTTGCCCTTAAAGAAAATGAAATCCAAGTGACACGTTGATATACCCAAAGCTATACAAGTAGTAAATAACAAAAGTGGGTTTTGACTCAGAGTGCCCTGGATCCAAGCCCTGTGCTCATCCCATAGTAATTTACTGGGGAAAAGTAAATAGGAAAAGGAGGGACTATACATTTTTTTCCTCAGATACATACAATAAAATCTCAAAAGATAAACAATGTTCAATATTATTTAAAAATCACAGAAAAATTCAGAAACAAAAAGTTTTGTGATTATATGTATGTTTAATGACACAATAAAAAAATGTACATAACAATTGAAATACATTCCAAACACAGACTTACACAGAAATGAAAAAATAGCTTGTTGAATAATTCTTGGGTTAAAGAACAAATTATGGAAATAATAACAATTATTTTTAAAGATAACTAAAATATAAATGGAATATGTAAAAAAAGTGCAACTATTCTCAGAATCAAATTTATATTCATAAAATTTCCAATTAACTGGAGAGAAAGGAGAAAATTGATGTATAAAGATAACAGGGAAAGTACAAATGAGTATGTCAAGAAAGGAAATTTGTTAAGTCAAAAAAAAATCCCATAAAATCCTAAAAAGAATAGGTAAATATGTAGACAAAGTAAAGCAACATTCTAGAAAAAAAAATAAAAATAAAAATATGTAGCAAATTTAATCTAGGAAAAGGAAGAAAAGTATATAATAATAATCACTCAGGGAGAGGAGAGGAAAGAAGAAGGGAGAAAAAAATGGAACTCAAAATTCTTCAAAAGTGACTATTGAGGGAAAGCTAAGTAGGGCAGTGGATACAGTACCAGGCCTGAAGTCAGGAAGATCTGAGTTCAAATCTAATTCCAGATACTTAACAATTCCTAGCTGTGAGACCCTGGGCAAGTCACTTAACCCCAATTGCCTTAGCAAAAAAAAAAAAAAAAAAAAAAAAAAAAAAAAGTTTAAAATTATCTTTGTATGTTATTGAAAAAATACAATACTATTAAAATATTTTTTTAAAAAAAGAAAATTTGTGTACTTTGCAAACCTTAAAAAAATCAGAAAGAAATTAAGAAAATTGATTCATAGCTAAATCAAAAAAATACAATAATGAATCAATATTTACAAAAATATAAAATACCTTGACAAAATTGGAAAAAGTAAACCTAAATAATTAATAAGAATACTAGTCATTAACCCACTGTGGCAAATAATATAAGGAAATCTATGAAACATTTTAAAGAAAAACAACAAAATAATAAAAAGAACTAGATAATTTTAAATGGACAAAATTGAACTCAAATGGAAAACATTGATAATATTGAGTAACACATTACTTTATAGATTTAATTCAATAGTAGTAAAACTATCAGAAGTACTTTAAAGAATTTGACTAAATTGCTAGCAATATATATATATATATGTATATATATACATATATATATGTATATATATATACATATATATATATACATATATATATGTATATATATCTCACTGAAGGACTTTGGATACTAATATTTTATCTTTAATGGGATCAGAGACTTTGGAGATTGTCCTGAAGGGTAGAGAAGCCTAGAGCTAGTCTCTAGGAGTTCTATTTGTTTGGAAGAGCACAGTTTATGTGGTAGTGTTAATGGCCCTGAGCAACAGACTTTCTCCCAAGTTTTGGTACACCTTGTAAGGAAACAGAGAGGAAAGTCTGAAATGAAACTGGATATATGTGTTAATCATAGAACAAGATGAGGAAAGATACATAGTAGAGGAACTGACCAGGTAAGGATAGACCAACTGATATGACAGTTGATGACAAATAATCAAGCAAAGTACCTTCAGTAAGTATTCTTTCATAGGTTTTGTTTAAATGTTTAATTATATCAACTTGTTAGGAATACAAATAAAAGCAAAGAGAAAGATAATTTCTACCCTCCAAGAATTTATACTTTGATGGGGCAAAACAACGTTTAAAAGTAAGTTTAAAAGGGGGAATAAAGGCTTCTTGATTATGAGAACTGAAAAATGAGGAGATTTGATTAATTTCTCCAACTGATTTCAATTCTTTCATTTGGCAATAAATGTATCTCTAAATGAGGATTATGTGGTAAACCTGAATCTGCCCTAAGGAAGGAAAAATAAAACTCACATATAAGCCTTACTAGTCCAAAGGAAATCTGTTAAATGATATTCTTTGCAGTCAGCAAGAAATGGGAGTGGGATTCTGTAGATCTCCAAATCTGCATCCAGATAAGACATTGATATAGTAGCTCCTTAGATTAGAATGACATGACATTTCCAAAAGATGGCCTCTTGGTTCTCCATTTTTGAATGTGAAAATTCTCACATATGACATATGTTAGATACTTTCTTTTTGTCAGGAGCTCCATGATGACAATTGGTGAAGAGTATGTTGCTATCTGTTGCTTCTGTTTCCATATATATGCTTTGGGATCTTTGACTACAAGAACTGGTTGAAGGCAAGAGCATATGGAATAGGAATGTTTCTGGGCTTACTCAAGATTAACTAGCAAGGAGGGATATGGAACATCTTATCTATAATGCCAGTCTCCATGGGGTCATCTGGGCCCAGATGGACACTTTATTTATGAAGTTATTGGAGAGGAAGAAATATCAGCTGGTTTTAGGACTAAAAGCAAAAAAGCTAGGGACAATTAACTCTTATAAGATGCCAATTTTTCATAAATCAGGAGACAATCTTGTGTTGCCCTGTTAAGTAAGGAATGAAAGGCCTTACAGAAATACTTTTGAGTTGTCCCCTCCAACCCCACCCTTCCATAGAAATGCTGATGTGAAATGCTAATTCAAATTCCATAGGAGGAAAATTAACTTTAGGTTAATAGCAATATAAACATATGTAAATAGGTATACATATCTATGTATATTCCATATCAAGTAGCATTAATACATTAATATTCCTCAAGTAAAGGATTGAATGTGAATTTGCCACATTCAAAGAAGGAAAAGCATATTTTTAATTACAGAATAAAAAGGGATATAAATCCAAAGAGACCAGACATTACAGAAATCAGAGCTATTTGTTGGTCTATCCACAAAAAGCAATAATTCAGGGGGAGGAGTGATATCTAGAATTAGAAATAAGTAGAGCAGAAGCATGAGAAAATTAATAAAGTAAGGGATTTAAGAGTTTACTATTATATAGAAATGACTACTGAAAGGAGAAATAAAGCAGAAGCCAGTGAATTGCCTGAGAGAATAAGAGGAAAAAGAAGAATCAGAAGTCACAATTAGAATGACAGAATCCCTTAAGTCCAAAAAAAAAAAAAAAAAAAAAGCCCAACCTTCTCCTCCCCTCTGCCCCTCCTCCACCCTTATTAAGAATCTACTGTGTGCTAGGCACTATGCTTTGCTCCGGGGATAAAAAAACAAAAGACTGGATAATGGAAAATAGAAGCTGTAGTCAGAAAGTTCAGAATTCATATACTTGGAGGTTGTGTGGTTTCAAATAATAATGAGGTTTCAGGGGTCAAATAAGATAGAACCGATATGGAGATAACCAGAATTGATGAAGCATATAACAATATAAAAATAACATCATAAGTCTTGAAGTCACCAGGATGACTGCAGTGGATGAGAAAGAGAGTGAAATTGTAGGACAAGTACCTAAGTCACTAAAGAAGGTGATATCCTAGAAGAATGATAACAGAGGCAAGAGTGGAAGAAAGTAATGTAATTAGAAAGTGTAAGCTGCAAAAAACTTAAGATTTTTAAATTATGGTAACAGAGCTAGTGGAATGCAAATACTTTCTCCTGGCCCTAAGAGTAGAGGTATAGCCAATACTAGTGAAAGAAACTAGAGCCATGGTATCTTTGGGGAAATTCAATTAATCTATATGCACAGATAAGGAGAATGGTTATAGAAGAGAAGGATGAAGGAGAGTTTGATGATAGCAAAACAAGGGTTAAAAAATAGATAATAAAAATAGTGGGTTGAGAGTCATAGAGTCTAGGGGAGTCACCAAGCTGATAATAGACCCAAGAAGACAGGTGTCAGGTGTACAGAAGGTATACCAGAAATACCCTTGGACTTAAGTTAACAAGCTTGAAGTTGAATCCTGACTTGGACAATAGCTGTGTGATCATGTGCAAAATAATCAACCTCTCAAAGCCTCAGTTTCCTCCTCTGTAAAAAAGGGATTTTTTTTTTTACAGATTTTTTTTACTTTTACTATCTCATAGGGTCAGGGTGAAAAAAGAACTTTGCAAACCATAAACTGCAAGCACTTATTATCAAGGCTAATACTGAAACAATTAATCAAGATTATCCAAATAATCAATACAAAAGTGGATTTAATAGAAATCCAATACCCAGCAAATAGTTCATTATAATGAAAATCTTTTCAAGCCATATTAATAGTTTTTGCTGCTCTCATTAAAATAAAATGTGCTATTATAAATAATTTAGTACCCAATATGCTTTCCTCCACTAATCTTTGTTATATATTAGTCACATTTTGTTTATTAAAAAGCTCCTTATACTTGAGAAGCAAAATAACATAAAAACCTATATAGCTTAAATCCCACTTTTGCTCCTTAAGGATAGGAACTATTTTTTGCCTTTCTTCAAATTCTGAACATTTATGTAGCATAGGGCCTGGCACATAAAGTCTTTTACTTTTTCTTTTCTTTTTTTCTTTTCTATTCAATGCTATGATGGGTTATAGAGGTATTGAATTTTAGATATGGAATGAACCTAGTCCAATTCCTCTCCTAATGCAAGAATCCCATCTACACTTCTATCAGCCACTATCTCCTTAATTTATTTTACTACAATTTTAATTAATTAATACTACAATTTTACTACAAATTTAATTTACTACAATTTATTTTACTACAACTACAGTTTCAGAAATTTGTTTTAATGGTGCAACTTCATAAATAACATCAATTTCAACTCCTTATTGAAAACAAAAATTAAAAATACACTGGTCAAGATTTTGGCCTATTAAATTTATGACTAGAGAAGAACTAGAGATCATTATTGATCACAAAATAGAAGATTTTTATTACATCAAACTAAAAAGTTTCTGTACAAACAATACTAATTCAAACAAGATTAGAAGGGAAGTAACAAATTGGGAAAATATTTTTACAGTTAAAGGTTCTGATAAAGGTCTCATTTCCAAAATATATAGAGAATTGATCCTAATTTATAAGAAATCAAACCATTCTCCAATTGATAACTGGTCAAAGGATATTAACAGACAATTCTCAGATAATGAAATTGAAACTATATCCACTCATATGAAAGAGTGTTCCAAATCACTACTGATCAGAGAAATGCAAATTAAGACAACTTTGAGATATCACTACACACCTGTCAGATTGGCTAACAGGAACAAATAATGATGAATGTTGGGGGGATGTGGGAAAACTGGGACACTAATACATTGTTGGTGGAGTTGTGAAAGAATCTGGCCATTCTGGAGAGCAATCTAGAATTATGCCCCAAAAGTTACCAAACTGTGCATACCCTTTGATCTAGCAGTGCTACTATTGGGCTTATATCCCAAAGAAATACTAAAGAAGGGAAAGGAACCTGTGTGTGCCAAAATGTTTGTAGCAGCTCTTTTCTTAGTGGCTAGAAACTGGAAGATGAATGGATCCCCATCAATTGGAAATGGTTGGGTAAATTATGGTATATGAAGGTTATGAAATATTATTGCTCTGTAAGAAATGACCAGCAGGATGAATTCAGAAAGGCTTGGAGAGACTTACATGAACTGATGATGAATGAAATGAGCAGAACCAGGAGTTCGCTGTATACTTCAACAACAATACTGTACGAGGATGTATTCTGATGGAAGTGGATATCTTTAACATAAAGAAGATACAACTCACTTCCAGCTGATCAATGATGGACAGAAACAACTACACCCAGAGAAGGAACATTGGGAATTGAATGTAAAATATTAGCACTACTGTCTACCTACCCAGGTTATTTATACCTTCGGAATCCAATACTTAATGTGCAACAAGAAAATTGGATTTACACACATATATTATATGTAGGTTATACTGTAACACATGTAAAATATATGAAATTGCCTGTCATCTAGGGGAGGGAATAGAGGGAGGGAGGGAAGGGAAAATCTGGAAAAAATAAATACAAGGGATAATGTTATAAAAAAATTACTCATGCATATATACTGTCAAAAATGTATAATTATAAAATTAATTTTAAAAATAAAATAAAATCACAAAAGTGATTTAAAAATTAAAAAAAAAAAAAAGATTTTGGCCTATCCCACAAGATCTGTCTAAAATAAATGACTTGTTTGTTTTAAGAGTTTATTAAAATTGTGTCAAAATGCTTTATGTAAAACCCATGGCGGAATCCTAGAAGAATACTGAGTGAATATGTGTGTGTTTAGGGAATAAGGAATTAATAAGGCCTTGAAAATTGAAAGGGTCAATATTTGATATCCCAAAAATGTATTCTAAAAAAAATAAATTTTACATCAATGCTAAGACTTGTGATTTAGCAACTCCTATTTAGTCCCTTTAAATTTGTGCCTAAGAATAAAGAAATGATCTCTTTATTTGTCTGTCTCTATCTTTGTCTCTCTTCCCCCTTTTTTCTTTCCTATCCCCCTCCTCTCTTATCAGGAATCTTTAAACTTCAAAGTTACAGTGAGAAGCAGGAAAAGGGATCTCATTCCTCTTCCCAACATGTGACAATAAAGGTGACGCCCTCACACCCAAGGTAATGACCACAAATTCTAGCCTAAAGGAACGTAATACTGGAATTCAATTCTCTGCTTTCTCTTTTAATTTTTTCCTAAGCCTAGTTCACCAAACAATGATTCTGACATGAGTTTTCTTAGCTTTTTCAGTAATCTCATGAATTTCAAAAGCTGTGAATATGGGTGATGCCCAAAACACCTTTACAGAGAAGAAGATGCTAAGATGATGAAAAACCAACTCAAGCCATGACTTGCCATAAAATATAGATCTTTTGTGAATTGTTTGGACAATGCAGAGCTGAAGTAAAGGTAAAATGCTTGTTCAGCAACACAGAACTGTTTCAGAGCATTGGAGGATCATCAATTTAGGCAGATTGATAGAGATTTTATCAGGTGCTTACCCCATCCCTGGCACTGTACTAGAGCTAGCTGGAACTTTGATGACATCTAATACAGGCTTGTGCTTTATAGAGAAGGAAATTAAAACCGAATGAGGTTTAATGTCTTGTTAAGGTAGTAGTAAGTTGTAGAGCTGGGGTATTAACCCAGGATTCAAACACCAGATCTAGAATGTTGCATATTACACCATTGCCCATCATGTTTTAATATCAAAATATCAAAAAATAGTAATAATGGGTTACTGTGTCACTTTTTAAAGTATATGACAATGTATATTTATGAGTATTTTGTTTTTTCTTTTGTAGTGGGGAACTCAAATAACCATCCTATGTCTGGTGTATTTTGTACAATGAACACCTTTCAGGAAGAGACCCAATGCATCTCTTTGGGTGAGCCCAGAGCTCACCCATTGTAGGTTCTTAGAGCACACCTTTTTTGCCCTGAATAATAAGGTTCCTATAAAAAGAAGTCAATGAAACTGAGAAGGGAGGAATGTATCTTTCTGGATATTTCATTAATGAGAATCACATCTAATCTTTGCAAAATTATATGTTAAATCTGCAGATGAAAAGTTGGTGAGTACATAGCAAGAAGTTATAATTGTTCTGCCTCAGTTTCCCTTAATTTTTCTGCCTCAATCCCCTTAGTTGCAATCCCCCCCTCCAGTTCATTAGGACTGACATAACTTGGGACTAGTTAACTCTAAGGTTATAAATTGTAAATGTGTAAACTCAGAATAAGGGGAAGTTTAGACTACCTGGCTCCTAACTCCTCCTGTCATCAAGAATTTATGCTCCTACCCCCCAACCTGTCAGAACTGGATTGATGGTCCCTGCCTGAAGATTCCCACTCCCCAGAGTTTCAACTCCACCCCCTGCCTTTGTTTAGCTACATGAGCTAGGAGCTATAAATATATCATTGAGAACTCACATCACTGGATGCTTTGGACATCAGCCCAGGGGGCAGTATGGCCCCAGTACAATCTCTCCCTCTCAGAAATCCAAATAAAATATTAAAAACTCTCTAATCTCTATCTTGTCTCAGTTTCTCCAGCATTACATAATGATCATTATCAGAGTCACTAAAAACAAAGCAGTCTAAACTAATGCTATTTCCATTTTTGTTTGGATTATTCAGTTGGTCAGGAAAGTCTACAGAATAATGTATCTTGATTTCAGAAAGATTATTGATATGATATTGTTATAGACAAAATGGAAAAAAAAAGGCACATTGGATAGAGTTCTAAACCTGGAGTTAGAAAGATCTGAGTTCAAATTCAACCTTAGACACTTAATACTTCTGCCTTAGTTTCCTTATATGTAAGCTTTCCTAATATATAAGCTGGAAAAGGAAATGGCAAAACACTTTAGGATATTTGTCAAAAAAACCAAACGAACCCAAATGGGATCATGAAAAATCAGATAACTGAAATAGACATGGGTAAACTCTAAAAATTGTGTAAAATAATCACTGAAACTATGTCCCCTTTGATCTGCAAAAGAAGAGAGATCAGAATCTCCCAGGCTCTGGAAGAGTCTGGAAAGAAAGCACATCCTCTAGAACAGAGATAAAGCAGTATCATTCAAGAGCAAATCAACCCCATTGATCTTCTGGGGGAGTTGCATTCTCATTCAGGAAACTCTAAAACCTTCAAAGTGATTTTCATTCAGTTGGGAGATCCTGGTATGATAATCAGTTCAAACTGCCCCCAGATTTGCTCATAAAATAGGTTTTTAACCAGCGTATTTTTTGCAATTTCTTCATTAAGAGATTTGTCCACTAAGGGAAAGCCTCTTTGTAGAAAATAAAACTTTTTTTTTTTTTTTTTTTTTTTTTTTTTTTTGCCACAGACTTTGGGGTTAGTGAATTCTTCCACTTCTGAACCTGCATCTCAGAGCAGAAGAAATCTCATTCATACACATTATCAAAATGACTAAAAAACCCAACAAAAGTAGAGAATTGTGGAGAACTTAGTGATATGGTAAGGGAGATTCATAGCTTGTTGAATAACAGTACTCAAAAATATCAATTAATTCATTTCAAGACATTAAATTGGATAATAGCTACTAGTCCTCAGTTCTATCCATATCAATAGCTTTATCAGTGATTTTTATGAAGACACAAAAGATAGCTTTAACAGATTTTTGGGTAAGATAAAGCTTAGGGGGATAGTTAAAACTTCAAATGGCAATTAGACTCCAAAATCATAAAAAAAGAATTATATAGATGAAATTTAACAGCATAAATATAGAATTCTTCATTTAGTTTTTAAAAATCAACTTTAAAATAACAGAATAGATAAGATGTGATTGGAGTGCAATTTGTCAGAAAAAGCACCTAGGATTATTTTTGCAATTTCAGTAGTAGCAAATGATAATTATAGTGCTTTCCAGCAGCAGTTGCTTTATCTCAGCAAATAGAGCTACCAAAAAAGTGAATAAAAACTTAAGCCATACAGGATCACATGATCAGAGATTTATACATTGAGCACAATCACTTAATTTACACAAGATGGAGTTGGACTTGCCCAAGTTCACATAGTACTGATGAGGTTTAGAATTGGGGTACCTAAATGAAATTAGGTTTAATTGAGGTCTAGTGGCAGGTTCGGGGTACAGGGAGTCAAATAGAGTTCCCCTGCAACCCCTTTGGATTTGGCGCAAGGATACAGAGTTAAATGAGGTCTAGTAGCGGCTCAAGAGTCCCCTGTAAAAAGAATTTACAGACCCGAAAACCTAGATTGATAAAAGAGGCTTATTATCGGGTTTGTAAGTAGAGTCTAGTCAGTAAAGTTGAAGGTAGAGATAAAAGGGCACCGGAACCAGGGACCCAGTGAGCAGAGATCCTTTGGCACGCCAGGCATAAGAATGCCATGTTTGGAACCTCTGCAAAGAGAAGACTCCAGCTTGGCTCTTTTATAAGGAGAGATTTAGCTAAAGGGGCCTGTGGGTAGAGTCCCAATTTGGTTCCTCATTGGGTTTCATCAAGGGCTAGAATTTGCTTGGTGGGGGTTGGGAAACCTGAGCAGATCATTAGAAGGGGAGCTGGGACAGTCCAAATTGGCTCAGATCCCGATGGGGGTTGTGAGAGCCCGGATATCTTTTTTTGGAATTTAAAAGGGTGCTTTTGACCAGGATTTGTGAATCAAAGGTCCTAGCTTCTGATCAGCTATGAGGGAGTAGGAATCAGAAAGGAATAAATCAATCTGAAAGGACTAGTCTTAAAGAGATCATAACCGGAATCAATACTATGACGATGATGATGATGATGATGATGATCAGGATGAGGATGATGATGATGATGATGATGATGATGATGACAACTACCATGATTATACAATAAAACCAAGATTGAAGCAGGTCTTCTGAACCCAAATTGAGAATTCTTTCTAGTCACCGCATCATGAAACCATTAATACAAGTGTGGAAGAGGAAAACCATTACACTACTGATGATCATGTCTGGACTACTGGGTTCAGTTTTGGAAGCTACATTTCCAGAAAGCCTGAGAAAGAGATGTCACCTCAAAAGAAAGTGAGTAGGATGGTAAGGGAACATTAAATCATATCACATGAAGAATGACTGACTGAAATATGTGCAGAATTTTAGCCTTAATAAAATAAAGACTTAGCAGGGATATGTTTGAAGGGCTTCCATTTTAAAGATGGATAAAACATTATATATAGCTCCAGAGGTAGAATTAGGAGCAGGAAGAAGGAAATATGCATTGCTAAGTATCCACTATGTGCCAAGAATTGTACTAAACACTTTACAAATATTATCTCATTTGAATCTCACAACTCTGAGAAGTGGGTGCTATTATTATCTTCATTTGACAATTGAGAAAATGGAAACAGAGTTTAAATGACTTGTCTAGGATCACCCAATTAGTATATGATGGTAGATTTGAATTCAGATCTTTCTGACACCAGGCTCCAGAACTCTGCTTACTATCCCATCTAACTGTCTAAAACAATTAATGAACATTGTTATAAACTGACTCAAAGAGTAAAGAATTTCCCAAAATGGAATGAGGTGCCTGATAGTGAGATCCTTATTGAATTACAATCATTCAAAGATAGATAGGAAAACAGACAGACATATAGGCAGACAGATAGATACAGATAGATGAATAGAGAGATAGACAGACAGACAGAAGGATAGAGGGATAGATAGATATAGACAGACACACAGGCAGACAGACAGATAGATGGGCAGACAGATATATAGACAGGCAGATAGATGCAAATTGAGACATTACTAGTATAAGGTGGACTTAACTAGAATTCCTCAGAATCATCCTCAGATCCTCACTCTTCTTCACCCCCCAATAGCTAATCAGTTTCCAAGTCATCCTAATGCTACTCCCCAAATTTATTTAACATATATATCTTTCTTTACAACCACATAACATCTTTCCAATTTCAGGCAATTATCACATTTTTTTGGACTATTATAATAGACTTATTAGTTTAATTATCTAGTCTTCTCTCCAAAGTCTTCTCAACATGGGGATCTTTTAGAATACTATCTCTAAAACACAGGTTGGAACGTGTTGCTCTCCTGATCAATAAACTTTAGTAGCTCTTTTAAACTTTATACATAGATGATAGAATAATCTAGCTCAAAAATTTTCATGATTGTGTTACTTCATTGGATCTAAGATTAGGAGAGGTCCAACTTGCCAGTCCATGGAGGAATTCCTTCTGCAAAATCCCTCATTAAATATAATTTCCCTATGACTAGAATGTATTGCCTCCACACATATTATTGGGATCTCTAGTTTCCTTTAAAATCCAATTCAATCTTCTTTTACATGATTGGTTGTTCTCCTTCATTCTCAAAAAAGACCAAAATGACATTAGTGTACTGATCTCTAACTGTAGCTAATCTGACTAAAAGGAAAGAATTGGCATAGATTGGGTACAAAGAGTGCACAAGAACATTTGGAGTGGAGATGTCTAAATTTGTGCATCTCATTTCTTTTGACTATTGCAATTCTGCTTTGCTCATAGATTACAGTGCCTTCTTTGAAGCAAATACATCATGCTGAGCAGTACTTTGCCAGTATTTCCCATATAATTCACCAGTATTTCCCAATAATTCCAAAGTTCTTTAGACAGACCTGGAGAGTAATCATTTGTCTTCTGAGAATTTCTCCATAAAATAGTTTTTTGTGCAACCATACATTTGACATTCATACAATATGACTAGCTCATTGATGTTATGTTCTTTGCAGTAGAATTTTTAATGCTTGGCAGTTCAGTTTGAGAAAGACTCTGTATGAGATGTCTTATCTTGTCAGGTGATCTTCAGAATCCTCCTAAAACAATTCAGGTGGAAGTGATTCAGTTCCCTGACATAATTGCTCCTTTCAGAGAATTCCTGATCCTCACATTACCCTAAATAAAAATTATCTTCAATTCATTTTAAAAATATCTTTTGTATGTACTTACACATGTTCATGAAGTCTTCTCTGCTAGAATGGGAGTTTATTGAGGGCAGAATCTGTTTCATTCTAATCTACCTATCGATTGCAGGGCCCAGTTATTATCACATAGTAACCATCCAATAAATATTTGTTGACTGATCACATAATGGCTATCAAAATGATTGCTGAAATATTAGCAAATGATAGCAGTTAAATTGAGTTGGTAATCCTATCAAATCAAGATTTCTATTCAAATCAATAATTCAGATCTGATATCCTGCTTTTTTGTTATTTCACTATTTAAAACAAAGCCTTTTTTTTTTTTTGGCTGTTTTGTTTTTGCCTCAGTGACTTAGATAATTATGGCTGTGTAGAACTGTCCATAATGGGCAATTTTCTAAAATAAAAAGAATTTTGGTAATCAAGATCCTTGTGACAGTAAGTTGTCAAAACATCTTGAATGTAAGCATTAGATCTTTTTGGATACTAAAAAAAGTATTTCTTTTTATGGAATGAGTTCATAATGAAGTTTTTATGACAGAAGGGCTTGTCAATTACATTTAAAATATTATTATATTTTGTTGCCACTAAGTTATTATGATGTTAAGGCCTTGTACACATCTCCAAAAGAATAGCATTTAATATTGTCAGAGCAAAGAAATTTGTGAAGATTTTGACGATTTTGATAATGAATCATTTACTTATTGTAATCATGAGGATCATGAAAAAAGAAGACAATTATAAAAGAAATTAATTCATCTTTTTTTAAAAAAATGACAAGCTCCTTCCTTAATATCTTAAGTGCTGAAATTTAGCTCTAATAGTTTGGCCTTTATGAATTATTCAGCTGTAAAAGCTGTTTGAAGGTTTTAAATTTATATGGCTACATGATTTTAACCTCTTTGGGTCTCAGTTTCCTCTTTCATAAAATGAGGATGTTGGGCTTCATAATTTCAAAGATTCCTCCTAGCTGAAAGTCCTGTGATCCTATGATGTCATCAATGTTCTATATTGGTCCAGATTATAACCCATCCACATATATGAATTCTTTGCAATGCTTGCCTTTTCTTTAAGTTAAACTTCCATAGAAGACATACCCAATTTGACAAGATTAAATTAGGTGCTTTAAAAAAAGGCTTAAATTCTTTTGAATTTTGTTAATTGACCATATTTCACTTTTAAATGACTTCACACTCAAGAGATATGGAATGAATTGAACATTTATTAAGCACTTACTATGTGCAAAGCCCTTTGCTAATCACTAAAATAGAAAGGAAGATAGTCATTGTTCTCAAAGAACTCACATTCTAATAGAAGGAGACAATACATGTGGAAGGTTTCATCTGCAAGTTAGATGAAAAGATGTCATGGTTCTTGGGATGCTACAGCAAGGCAAATAATGCATCTTCTTTAATCTCATTTCTCTACTTAAAATCATATCAATTTCTGACATTAAACTATTTAATAATGCCAAGGATTTTGATGGCAAGAACTTTTTTTTTCTGGATTTTTAATGGTTATTGGCTATAGAATCTGCAGCAGCAATGGCGAGGTCGTCATGATCCCAGGATGATGTGAGGCTGCTAGGCTAAAAGCAATACCATTCCCAAGTCTTCCGACTTCAGGGTCCTGAGTTATCCCCATCACCATTTGAGAGGAGACGGTAATTAGGTCCAGTCAGTTAATAAACATTTATTAAGCATCTATTATGGGTCAAATACTATGCTGAGAGTGAAAAATATAAAAAAGAAGCAAATCCAGTTCCTAGCTTCAAAGTGCAATCTAATTAAGTGTTGGTGGTAGTGGTAATGGTATTGATTTGACTTGTTATATACTGCTTCCTGTCTCTAAGGGTACCTTTCAGCTTCCCCCTGGCTGGCTTGCATATCCAGCAGTCATTTGGCAGTTTCAAAGGAGATGGCTGGTCCCTTTTCCATCAAAGATGCTTCCCTGGATGATGGCTGTGAGTACTGGAAACAAGAATGCAGTCTGAGATGGGGGAATAATATCATCCCCAGGGCTCCTATGCCTGTCTGGCTGTTGGAGGCAAGTTGGTCAACAAGTGGTAGTAAGAATGGTGATAAGTGGGTCCCTCTCTCTCTCTAATGATTTTTCCCCTCAATGAATTTTGAACTAACAGAATCATTCTCTTAAATATGTATCAGCATGACAAAATTGAACAAATTTTAACATATTTTGGCTAAATCCACTCTGAATGACCTATAAACCAGAAATTGCTGAGAGGCAGTAGGATTCTGTGGAGAGTCATGAATTTAAATGGAGTCAGAGGATCCAGGTTAATATCCTGTTTCTGACACAAATAAGCTGTGTGTCTTTGGCCAAATCACTTTTTTTTGCTGTCAGTTTCCTAAGTTCTAATATAAGAAGTTTGGACTAAATGACCACAAAAATCCCTTCCAGTTCTAAATCTATTATACCAGGTTTTTTTGTTGTTGCATAAAATGGTATTCAATACATATATTGAGTTTTAATATTTGAATCAATGTATTTATTGTTCAATAATGATGAAGCAAATTAGTAGTAATAGAAATATGACCTGTAATTGTATGTTTTTTTACTCAAAAAAGGAACAAATTCATTTAGTCAAGGAAAAGGTCTATGTTATCTTAAGCAACGAGCAAGTTTCATGTAAGAAACTTCACAAATAGCCATGATTTCCACTTTCACATTCGTTTATCCATGTTATAATCCATGTTATAATATGTTTCATATTGATTATCCAGTTTTCAGGCATGCTTCCTTAAGAATATACCCTGATGTAAACACTGAGCACAACTCCATTTTTGATCCTTGGTCATTTCTTTTTCAACTTATTTATTTTAAAATCTTCCATTCCTCAGAATAAAGAAGAATTTCTACAAATGTTCCATTAATATAAATATCTGATACTTTTCTCTTCATCATTTGTAACATCCTTGTCTTTTGGTAGGCACCTATGTCTTTTTCAAAATTATCTTTCCTATGTCTTTTCTTCAACATTTCAATATTCATAAAAAGTTATATGTCATCAAAATAATTAGGAATATGAGCTAACAAAAAGTTGGAAAATAGTTTTGTAGGAATGGTTAATAGTACTGACAGCAAATGGAAAAGAAGAGCATACAGGGATCTTCATTTTCTACAGGAAATTGGCAAAGAAAAATACATCTTCTCCTTGTCTAAGAAACCACCAATATTGAGGATCCAAGAGTTCTCTAAGTATTGACTAGAAGCTGGAGAAAAAATAAATATACTACCCTTTTCTCTCTCTCTTCTGTTTTGCTACTCCTAACATAGATATGCAGCAACTAGATGCCAGGAAAGGACTTATTGATGGGAGTAACTTCATATAAGATGCTCTGATATTTTAGGTGGTTAATAACTAGAGATTTGTACATATCTTTGAAACTAATAGTTGTTCAAGGTTTTGCTTTTTCTCCTTTCAATAAAACTTTCTTCTGCAATATTGTGAATTATGTTCTTGCAAGTGGGGAAATATCATGTGTACATTCCCCCACATTTTCTGTATTAAAGTTGAGTGAAAAAAAAAAATCTCCTGAAGTGTACCTGGGCCATCGGTGTTATGCAAGGATTTTCCCAAATATAGCATGAAGGTAAACTTCAGCAAAGCTACTATTTGAATCATCACAACTTCAAATGAGTGAAATTGGAATTGAGTTGATATTTTAGGTCTTAAGTCAAACAATGTCTTGGAGGATTCAAACATTCTTAAAAAAGATGATAGTACATATATCAAGTTAGAAGAATCTCTTTTTCTCTAGAGAGTCTAGTCAGGAAAATTAACTATTGTTTTCTTCAAGTGAAGCCTCAAGAGAGAAACTCCTTAGAGATCTGTAGGCCATTAAGGACAGAAGGGACTGGCCCAAAGCAGATCCATAGGTCTGGAGCCCTCTTAATGCTTTTCTATTGACTAAATTCTCAAAGGATTTCCCAATATTGTGTAATGGAAATGTTCCCTCAGTGAGAAATACCTACTTATGGTTAAAATGTTCAGAAAATTCCTGTGAGAAAAAGTAACAAACTAAAGGGGAATTTTCCTCAAAATTTTTGCCTTTTGCTCCATTTAATATTAGGATAGCCTAACTGCATAATCTCCTAATTAATGCAACACCCAGAAAATTTAACCTGGATGTATATTATAAAATAAAGTTGAGACAGGTGAAATTCAACTGAAAATAAAGTTTATACTAGTGAACATAGGAAATTATCTCTGTGGCTTTATCTTCTCAATTGAGTGAATGTGTTTGTATATACAATAATGTGTATAACTTTTGAGGTACTTCTGGATCTCCAACTCTTCTTGAGATTTTATACCAATTGAAAATAAGACTTTTCCCCTTAGATGAACTGTTTTGTGTCAGATGTATTCTCATCTTATAGTATGATTTATCTAGATAAGTAGGCAATCAATATTATATAGTACCATATTACTATTTTGCTTTTTGAAATGAATTTTAAAAGCTTTTAAATGCATAGTATACTAATTTTTAAGTTGTTAAGACCCATTTGGGGGCAAATTGTAACTATAATAGAGATAGGGATGGCAATAAGGCCTGGACCAGAGAGTTTAATAATAAAGAGGGAGATCAGAATTATAATCATATTGGTATGAGAAACTCCTATATGAGGAAATTCCCTCTACCAATAAAGACTAGTACAGCCTTGAAGCATATACTTTTAGAGAAATTCATTGAGCACTGAGAGTTTAAGTGATTTGCTTAGGGTCACACAATAGGCTGCATCAGAAGTGGGTTCTGAACCCAAATTTCCCTAGCTTCAAGGCTAGGTTTCTATTTACTGTACCCTAGTACTTCTCAGTAATATATATGATAAATCTAGTTAATTGAAATATTAGCATACTAAAAGGCTCAATGTCCCTATATAGATTCACTTTTTCATTCTTGTGAAATAGCTTCTTCACATAAGCTTCTAAAAATCTATAACTTTGACCTGTCTTAGATGACTGACACATAGGATCCATGTCCTGTTCTATCCCTGCTTCACAATTTCCTTTCCTCTTGGCCTACATTTGTGGGGTACAAAGAAAAATGAGATTAAAGGAAAACCTTAATGAAGGATATAATGGTAAGCTTTCTACAAAAATTAATCTCTTACTTTTCTAAAAGTTTGAAGAATATGAAATCTCATTATTTCATAAGTTCTAAATGTCTAGACATCAACTATTCATTTTCTGTGCTAATTTGGAGGATAATATGGAGAATACACATGGCATGGATAATACAAACATTTTTTGGCTTTCTAAAGATGTTTTGAACAGCTAGATCCCAATTAGTGTCAATAATTAATTCCCTAAAGTTTCCGTGTTATTTGAATTCACACTGCATATTTCCATTGGGCTGAAACCAATTACCATATATTATATAATGATAATTTCAACTAATACAAATTCAAATACATGTGACCACTTCAGGGGATTCATCACTCACACTAAATATAAGCTTATCTGATGATCTTGGACAAGTTTACATCTTCAAACAAAACAATTAAACTTTTTAATAAAGGTCGGATTTCTCAGGTTTTCCATCTTGCTCTCTATTCAACTTCTCTGCTCTTCTGTAAGTGATCAAACATTAGGCTGATAGAAATTATCAGCCTAAGTAAGAGCTTAAATACTTTTGGAAACTAATTCACAAAAATTTATAAGGCAGGTATTTCCTTTGCTTATTGGTTTATCTTCATCAAGTAAATATTTTGGCTTTAATTCTTGCTCAACTATAGTAAACAAGAAAGAAAATAAGCAGAATATCTGACATTACTATTGATATTTAGAAAGTACAATTTCTCTAGATTGGTAATTTAGATAATCCAAAATTAACTCATCATAGTCTTTCTAGAGTTTTCATGGATCTTATAGCAAAAGAGAAATAAATAATCTAGCACTGGTTAAGGAACCTCATTCTCCATTTTATAGTTCAGGGCACTGAGGTCCAAAGATGTTGAATGATATGTCCAGATCATATAGTTAATTGGTAGAGAGCTAGAACCAGAACCCAAGTTTCCTGATTCTAATATGGTTTTCTTTTTAGAATATTAGATTTACTCAACAGGTTTTATGTCAAATGATATTTGCCTTTTGTTGTCTTTTCAAAAGTCAATTTTATAATAGAAGTCATCTATAATTGGTGTTTTATCCACTCTATGATTATTCTATATAACATTTGCCTAATTAGCAACACAAAAGGCTATTTCAAAAAAGTTTGTACTCATCAATAGTTCTCAACAAAAAGTTTAATATTTATATCATATTGTTCCAGTACAACTTAAAGATATTGTTGGATAAGTGTACTTTTGGCTTTATGGTATGCTTTTTTCTATTTGTGATATCCTGAGATAAGTATACTCACCTGAGTATACTTAAAAGAGCTTGAATTTTCTATTCCTTATACTATTATCATTCTTATCTATCGTAACTTTGCACTGGGGGTTACTAATTCCCTAATTCTTTATAGAAGCCCTTAACATGAGTTAAGCCACCAAAGAAAATTTTGTTTTAGTATTTCAAGAGAAAAGAAAATCATCTTTAAAACCAGAACTGAAAAACATAGCACATTATCTCTAAGAGTGCAACTATTCTTAATGAACCTGTCTGACTGGAAATTAGCCAAATCAAGAATGTAACAAATTGACTTATAGTTATACATTTATATTCCTATTTTATTGCTTAAATCTTTTCTTGGAAAAACAATTAGGATCTCCAGGAAATGAAATTCCATAACCTCCTATATTTAACAACTATATTTAGTATAAAAAAATTTCCTTTGGTAATTTCTTCAGCGAAAAAGAAAGTAGTTTTCATCATTTTGCTCTAAAAAACCTTCTTAGTACTCAACCTCTTTTTAAAAGTCAAATAACTCCATCATCATGTCACAGAACCTACTTTTTTTCAACTCTTTAGCACTATGATGGCTGTCTTCTGAATTTTCTTCAAATTCTTTATGACTGTTCTATTATGAACAAAAATTTGGGTAAAATTTTCTAGAATATTGGGAGAATAATTTTATATTTTCTTTGGGCTGTTCTATTTTTATTTATGATAATGGCAGCCTAAAGTAAATCTTTTAACAATATGACATTGATAAATTGCATTCATTCATTCAACAATTATTTATTGACTATACAGGCCCTTATACTAAACAGCATGGGGACAAAAGAAATATAAAACAGTTCCCTTCTTTCAAGGAACTAATCTAGTGAACAGGGAAAAGACTCACAAATGGGGAAAAAAACAACATAAAAGTCAATATAAAGCAGGTACCAAATGAGTGGTAAAAGTTATTTTCAATGCACTGAGTAATGGTAAAAATTCATTTACTGTATATGACTTCTAGAATTCTCTCAACTAAGTCTTGATTTTATCATGTATAAAGTTGGGCAAGAAATACTGTATTTAGCAGAGTTTTATAAGATAATTTTATAAGAAAGCTGCTTTATGCAACTTAACACACTATATAAATGGTTTTGATTTTTCCAGGTAGTATAAATTAGTTTTATTTTTATTTTAAAAAATAATACACATCAAATACATATTAAAAAATGGTTTCTTCTAAGGCGGGTAGTATAGGCCATAAAAGATTAAAAGAAAACAAACAAATATCACCAACTTTTTTTTTTTAATCACTCTGGGGCTCTGCTTTACGAAATTTCCTCATATTTTTATTAGCTAGAATACTTATATCTAGAAGCTAGATAAAATATCTCCTGCCTTCCTCTTTCCATACTTCCTACTAAACTATTATTCTTGGCAATGCAGAGAGGGATAATGATGGTGATGATGATGATAATAAAATTTATACATTGCTTACTATGTACCAGGCACCCTGCTAAGCACTTTACAAATAGTATCTCATTTGATCCTCACAATATCTGTGGGAGGTATATCTGAGGCAAATAGAGATGAAGTGATTTGCCCAAAGTCACACAGTCAATAAATGTCTAAGTCTGGATTTGAACTTGGGTCTTCATAACTCTAAGCCCAACACTATCCAGAGTCACTTAGCTGTCGCAGAATGATAAGATGGACAGAATTTTAAAGATCCTCTTTTTAATTTTTAAGGTCAATTTTCCAAAGATTTTACTGAATTCTATTTATTCAAAATTAGAGGGACAGCTAATTGTTGCAGTGGACAGAGCACCAGCTCTAAAGTCAAGAGGATTGGAGGTCAAATGTGGTCTCAGACACTTAGTACTTCCTGGCTGTGTGATCCTGAGCAAGTCACTTAACCCCAATTGCCTCAGCAAAAAAAAAAAAAAAAAAAAAAAAAATCAAAAATCAAAAATCAAAATTAGAAAAGAATAGATAGTCTATTTAAGATGGGATCAACAGAAGTCAGAAAAGCCTTGCTCTCTACATACACTCCTGTGATAATCTAAAAAAAAAGGTCACTGAAGCTGGTCAGCACTTGAATCAGAATACGTAATAATAGATAATTTCAAATAAAATAACAAAAATTAAATAACATAAAAATTGGGACATAGCTTGGATAGTTTTTAGTCAAATTAAATTAATAAGCATTTCTTGAACTTAGCCAAGCACTGTGCTAAATTTTGAATATAAAAAGCAAAGTGAAGCAAAACAGTACTTGTTCCCAAGGAAGAATGGAGGAGACAATTATGTACAACCATGTACAAACAAGATAAACTGGAGTTCATTTGAAAGAGAAAGCATTAAGGAAAGGCTTCTTGTGGAAAGTGGGACTTTAGAGATCTAAAGAGATAGAAGTAATTCTACTAAGAATTTTACTAAGAAAAAAAGAGTTACAATGTAATAGAGGTCTTTCAAGTACTACTTATAGTTCAATAAATGAGGGAAAGAACAGATACATTAAATGAGCATGCAATGAGGGGGAGAAAACAGAAAACAAGTCAAATAACCCCAACTAAACAAAAATAGAAAAATTGTTAAAATCAAAGAACAAATGAACAAGACTGAAAAAAAACATTAATTTTTTTTTTAAATGAACTGATTAATTTAACTTTTAAAGGAGAGAAGAAACAAGTTACCTATCAAAAATGAAAGATCAAAATTTAGAATAAATAATTAAAAATTAAATTATTTTTTAAACTGTCAAACTAAATTTCAATAAACTTGATAACAAATGAACTTGAAGAATATATAAACATGTAGGCTGGCCTAGGTAAGGAAAGCAACCCCTCCCTTCTTATCTTTCTTTTTTTTAAATTTTATTTATTTTTTAAATTAATTTTATAATTATAAGGTGGTTGTTTTTTGACAGTACATATGCATAGGTAATTTTTTACAACATTATCCCTTGCACTCATATCTATTCCGAATTTTCCCTCCTTCCCTCCACCCCCTCCCCTGGATGGCAGACAGTCTCATACATGTTAAATGTGTTATAGTATATCCTAGATACAATATATGTGTGCAGAACTGAATTTCTTGTTGCACAGGAAGAATTGGATTCAGAAAGTAAAAATAACCTGGGAAGAAAAACAAAAGTGCAAACAGTTTACACTCATTTCCTTCTCTGGGTGTAGCTGATTCTGTCCATCACTGATCAATTGGAACTGAATTAGATCTTCTCTTTGTCCAAGATATCCACTTCCATCAGAATACGTCCTCATACAGTATTGTTGTTGAAGTATACAACGATTTTCTGGTTCTGCTCATTTCACTCAGCATCAGTTCATATAAGTCTCTCCAGGCCTTTCTGAATTCATCCTGCTGGTCATTTCTTACAGAACATAATATTCCATAACCTTCATATACCATAATTTACCCAACCATTCTCCAATTGATGGGCATCCATTCATCTTCCAGTTTCTAGCCACTACGAAAAGAGCTGCTACAAACATTTTGGCACACACAGATCCCTTTCCCCTCCTCAGTATTTCTTTGGGATATAAGCCCAGTAGGAGCACTGCTGGATCAAAGGGTGCATAATTTTGGGGGCATAATTCCAGATTGCCCTTCTTACCTTTCAAGGGTGGTTTATAGACCTGAGGTTCTCAGATTGGGGTAGGCCATGATGCTGTATTTGAAACTCTTCTAGAGTTAACTATATTATACTATACTAACTATACTATAATCTGCCCATTGTGATGTTTTGATTATTCTTGTTTTGGTCTTATTGAGTAAATGTTATGTGTCCCTATTGCTTTTTATTCACTAGTAATTGTTTTAAGTTTGCTTGTCTTTTAACAGATATATTATTGACTCAATCTCCATAAACCAGACAGCTACAAAACTCCTTAGTTTGACTAATGTCATGAAGGCTATGAAGACAAATCCAACAAGTTCCTCACTCAAAAGGATTTTTCATTCTTCAATCAACTTCTTCTATAACAAAACCTTTTCTCCAATAATCAACATTTATAACAAAACAAGTTAAAAAAGGAAAAAAAGCAACAACTAAAAAACAAGTTTCTTTTTCCTTTCCTTCCCCCTCAAACCATAGAGGGCAATTAGCACCTTGAAAAGGTTTCCTCTCTCTGGCTATAGATGGCACTGGAGAGCAATAGTGCTTTCCTCTTGGTACATAAAAGCAAGATTCAGTTCTCCTTCAATTGACCCAGTTATACATAGCAGGTGCCCAGCAAAACAGCTGAAGAGTCATGTAGCAAAATCTTTAGTTTTCACCTGCAATTTCTAACCCTGACTTCTCCTGTGGTCATTAAATCTCTTTTATTTCTGCCTATGTCCTTCCCTAGCTTCTTTTTCCTATATCCTCTATATATTCTAACCTTGAATCAGTGCCTTATAATTATTTTTCTTTTAACTTATGATATGAAATTCAATGATTCAATTTTTTGGGGGGTCAGGGATGTCCCCAGAAGTTTTTGTAAAATCTTTCTGTAGTGACCAAAAATCAATTGATTTACTAGCCATCTACGTGACAGTGGATATAAAATCAGTGCTGAAGTCAGGACAATCTAAGTTCAAATCAGGTTTCAGACACTAACTGGGTGATCCTGGACAAGTCACTTAACTTCTATTTACCTCTGTTTCCTCATCTGTAAAATGGGGTAACAATAGTACCTATTTCTCAGAGTTGTTGTGAGGACCAAATGAGATAATCATTGTGAAATACCATATTGCCTGGCACATAGTGCTGAATAAATGTTATTCATATTATTGTTATTATTACTATTTTTAAAGATACAATTGCATTTAAACAGTCACATGCAAAAAAAAGCTGATGGACCTAAATCAGTGGTCCTCAAACTGTTAAATAGGGGGCCAGTTCACTGTCCCTCAGATAGTTGGAGGCCGAACTATAGTAAAAACAAAAACTATGAACCTCAGCCCAGTGCCGGAAGTGTGCACTGCTAACTCAAATTTAGGTCAAGGGTCACTTCCAGTCTGATTTTGCCATAACCCAGAAGGCTGTAGTTTGAGGAATCCTGACCTAAATACCCTGCATTCATTGTTATCTCATACACTGGCATCTGTCTTAAAACCTGTCTTCAAAAAATCCTTTCATTATATTCATATGACAAACAGTTCTCTTTCTAGTTTTTGGAATAATCTGTATTTCAACATTTTATCCGTATTTTTTTTTTTTATTGGTTGAGTTTTATTAATGTTCTTTTCACAATTTTTTTTGGTACAACTTTTTAGGCAATTTAGGCAACCTAACTGTTGTGAAAGAGGAGTATCTTATATTTAAAAAAATACAAAATAACCAAAATGACAGAAAAAAATGGAAAATTTAAATAACCCATTATCAGAAAAATAAGCCACAAATGAATTCCTAAAGTAAAGATCAGATGGATTTATGAGTGAATGTTATCAAACATTCAAGGAAGAATCAATTTCAGTATTATATAAACTACTTTAAAACAGAGGTCCTCTCAACTTCCTTCAACAATACAATAATGAGAGATGAAATAGAAAAAGATACAAATATAGAGTTGAAGCAGGTAAAGAAAATCACCTAATAACGATGACAATGATGATAGCAATTATATTGCACATTAAGGATTATGTGAAACTTTACATATGTTGTTTCATTTGTTAGAAAACTATTAAATGTAATATTAGCAAAGAGCATATTACAACAAAATAAAAATATTATGCTATAACCAGATTGGATTTACAACAGGAATCAAGATTGTGTCAATATTTGGAAAACTATAAACATAGTAGAAATATTAATAACAAAAAATTAAAGTCGCATGATTACCTATTAAATAATTTAATTAATCTATTTTTATTTAATCTTTATTTTATTTATTAAATTATTTAACTTATTTAATTATTTTATTTATTTATATTATTTAATTAATTTATTAATAAATGACAGAAAGGGAGTTAACTGACTTCTCTGACGTCATGAAGGTACTAATTGACAAGTGGAGGGTTTGGAACCCAGTTTTTCCAATTTTTGGGCCAAAGCTCTTTTTTTTTTTTTTTTTTTTTTTTTTTTTTTTTTTTTTTACTAGCCATATCTATCAGGTATGGAAGAGAAATTAAAGTGCACTGAGTCCAATTTCTTCATTTTACAGATGAGAAAATGGAGAAGTTAAGTGATTTGACCACATAAATATTAAGCGTTTGTGTTGGGATCTTAAGTATTCCTGACCAGGACAGGGTTCCAGATATATTCCATCTGTGACTATTCTACAGCGGGGCTGAAATAGAATAAATTGTATTTGGAAAATATTTAACCAAAAAAAGAGGTAAAAATACAAAAGAACCTAGCTAAGGTTAGTATATGGTTTTCTGAGTCACTATGTGAAAGATTTCTATTTGAATTTCTCAATTACTGCTCTACCGCGCGGTTATGAGTGAGAATTGCGCCACAGATCTGGGAGTTAGTTATGGGATTCCTGAACCTTCGAGAGTGATGGAATCATCCTCTATACCATCCCCCCCCCCCCAGCCCCCGCCCCCTCAAACTTTCTCCTCAGCGCCAAATTGCCCATTATGACTGACGGTAGTAGCGCGCGGCTAGGAGGCTGGAGAGCTCTAATCTCCAAGCCCCACGGACCCAGCCCCTGGATGCTACATAATGAGAGTTGCTGCGTGATCGCGGCAAAAGCGCAGAAACTTCGCCCGTTAGTCACTGCGCATGCGCGGGAGGCGGAAGCGCGGAAAGCGTATTCAAACGTCCCGCCGGATCCTGGAAAGCTGGAACCGGGCTAGGCTGGCATGGCAGCAGCCGAGGCGGCTTTGCTGCGGCAATGCCCGCTTCTCCTTCCCCAGAACCTGGAGAAAACCATTTACGAGGGATTTATTTCAGCTCAGGTAACCCCTCCTTGGGAACTGGTCCCCGGGGCAGGTGGAGAGGCTCAGGGGTGGAGAAGTGCAGTGAGCAGGGAAGGAAGGGCTTCCCGAGTTTGTTCCGGTTGAGTTTACTTTTGCGAACGGCCCGCAGCGGGTGGTAAGTGCCCCGCCACTGCTAGGAGGGAGCCTAGTCAGGCGCGCGCGGGATGCGGGGCCGGTGCGGTGACGTCAGAGCCAGCGGAAAGTTCCAAAGGGGCGGGGCTGCCTCTCCTCCACGCCTCCTCCCGCCCTTTTTCCCTTTAGATTTTACCTCTAGCTCGGCTTCGGATGGTTTTCGAGCAGGAAAAGAAACTGCTTGTAAGTGAGCATTTGGAGAGCCTCTCATCCCAGACCAGTCGCTTAACCTGTCTGTGCCTCAGGTTTTTTTTCCATTAAACGGAAACAATCAGCATTAATTAAAAAGTGCCAAGCACTGTGTTTACGGAAAAAAAAAAAAAAAAAAAAAAAAAAACAACACACAAATAAATAAAATGCTCTCTCGTTTAGGAAAGGGAACGGGCATTTGTTAAACACCGGCTATATGCCAGGCACTGAGCACTGGGGTAACAACGAGAAATACACGGAAATGAATTAATGAATGAATGACCAATCTAGAAGCTTATTAAACATCCAGGGAAGGGAACACACCTTTATTAGGCCTTACTATGTGCCAGACAGTGAGCTAAGCCATTGACAAATATTTCAAATGACCCTTACAACAACCGTGTGAACCAAGTTCTGTGAGGCAAAATACTAGTCTAGGAGTAAGAAAGTCCTGAGTTCTATTCATGTACTGTATAAAAAACAAACACAAAAGAACCAGTCCCTTCTCTCAGCTACAGAGGAGGATATAGTATGTCCATAAGTAGGAAAATAGAATTTACAAAGTAATTTCAGAGTATGGAATCAGCAAGGCCTTGTGTCGGAAAAGGCCCCAGATTGTAGTGTGGAAGAATAAGGTGTTGGACCGAGGGAGCTAAGAGGAGGATGCCCTCAAGGAAGACCACGTGTGAAAGCACTACGTCATCCATCTATTGCCAGGGTGACTTTGGACAGAGCCACTTAGTGGCTTCTCTAGTTCTGTTTCCTCATGTTAGCAATGAAGATATTAAATTCAATGATCGCTGAGGTCACTTTCAGTTTCTATATTCTGTGATCTTTGTGGTGACTTTGTGGTAATATACATATATATATATATATATATATATATATATATATATATATATATGTATGTATATATTACATGTTGCATTGTAGTACATTTCAATGGTAGTAGAAAGACTGACATTCAGGGATCAGTAACCATGTCA
Source organism: Sminthopsis crassicaudata (assembly GCF_048593235.1). Classification (NCBI taxonomy): domain Eukaryota; kingdom Metazoa; phylum Chordata; class Mammalia; order Dasyuromorphia; family Dasyuridae; genus Sminthopsis; species Sminthopsis crassicaudata. The sequence continues at coordinate 107,292,370 of NC_133618.1, read as the reverse complement.
TCATATACTATACATTACAGGGGTTCTCCTTGAGGACTTTTATGTGGCCTGCCAGGTTATGGCAAATGGGCTGAGAGGCGGAGACAGAGTGTGAGGTTTTGTTTTAACTATAGTCAGGCCCTCCAACAGTCTGAAGGACAGTGAACTGGCCCCCTGTTTAAAAAGTTTGAGGATCACTGCTATACAATATCAATTTTATTTTAATGTTATCAATAGCAAAGGTTTAAAAAAAGTATTTATTAGTATCCCCACACTTCTTAATCCATGTGGACTGAAGATACTTTTGAAGAGTATATTTAACTTCTTAACTCTTTAGCTTCCTCTTCTATAAAATGAAAGGGTTAAATGATATGATCTCTAAGTTCCCTTCCAAATCTAGGATCTTGAATCCTATTACCTGTTTTCCTTTTAAAATAAAAAAAAAATCCTCATTCTTATTGATGGATTCTTTCCTGAACAGTTTTCTTTAGCTCTTAGCAGAGTGCTTGACATAATAAGTAGGTGTTTAATAAATACTTGTTTATTTGACAAAGATTAAAAAAAATGAAAGGGAGAAAAAAAAGCAGCATCTGTGTCTGACAGCATTCCCCACTTCTGCAGAAAAGGAAGAAAGAGGCATTTTCTCATCTGTGCTCTGGGAAGGACCAACTTGCTTGTCCTAAATGATATCACATTGAATATCATTTTATTGTTCTTTCTGATTTTGTTGTTGTCATTGTGTATGTTGTTTTGCTAGTGGGTCTTCTCAGGCTTCTCTGAATGTTTGTATTTGTGGTTTTGTGTGGTGAAAAAATAGTCCAATAATATTCTTATTCCTCCTATCACTAATTTTTCTACATACAAATCTGCAAATTTAAGAAGAAATTATCTCTTCAGACTTATCTTGACTCATTTTTATGAAAACATGTAGAATTTGTGGAAATGTGGTAATGCCTACCATGTTATTTTAGTTTTGTATGGAGACTTTGGACAGTAAAGGATGTCAGGAGCAATTAAGTTAACACTGTCCATTATGTTTGATTATAAACAACTTGTTACAGATGATGTAGAAAAGAAATTCCTGTGCAGGAATTGGTTTAAGTGGATAACCTCAGAGGTCTCTTCCATATAGGATATTCTTTATATCTACAATCCCTCACCTCCTTAAAACCTAAGTATATTCATTCTAATGATGTTTTCTTGGGATTTTGACTAGAATCATAATTCTGGTCTGTACCTATGCATTAACAATTACTCTTATGTAGCAAAAAAAAAAAAAAAAAAAAAAAAAACAAATTTAGGGGTAGTGATAACATGGAGGTAGTGGATTGGTGGGAAGTCATAGTCCAGAAGGGAAATTTTGAAATTTAATATCAGAGAATCATAAATTTTTCAATTAGAAAAAACCTCAGTGGTTATCTAATCTAATTAATGACTAAAAATGAATTCATATCATATATCCTACACATCCATCATTTTGTGGAGGAAGAAGAGAATACTCACCACTTTTTGAGGCATTCCATTTCACTTTTGGCTTTTTATTGTTAGAAGATTTATATCAAAATTCTTTTTGAGTCTCTGTAACTTTTACTCATTCCTGTTATGTCTGCCTTCATGGGGACAAGAAAAACAAGTCTAATTGACCTTTCACTTGATAGGCATTCAACTGCTTGCAGATGGCTTCATGTTCTTCTGAGCTTTCTCTTTGAGTTTCATACTTGGATTCAAAGCCTTTTACTTTTGGGTTGCCTTTTTTTTTTTTTTTTTTTTTTTTTGGCTATTCTTAAATTTATTAATGCTTTTCTAAATTATGGTTCCCAGAACTGCAACTGAATGTTTTTGAGTGATAGTGAAATCTAGAGCATACCCACACCAAGTAGGTGGATATCAGAAATAGAGGTAAAGGAGATAAGGAAGGGAGAGACCAGAGTGTTACAGGGGCTATTGATGTAAATAACTGATGTTGCTAAGTGAATTAGGTAGGCAGAACAAAGTCTACTCATTGAGCAAAAAGAGTGATTTCTTACTAACAGAATTATGGGAATAAATTTGTAAACCCTTGAAGCATAGAAGACCAGCTTTTGAGAATTTTCTTGGGTTGGAAATTAGTTGCAGAGTTGTTTCTTACTTTAAAATATTTGGGATCTTCTTTCTTTCAAGTATTGGAACGAACTGTTGTAGTATCATAGTTTTACTAATTTTTAACAAACTCTCTAATTCCTGATTGTTCTTATCTGTATATGTAGTATGTCTTAAAAAGTTAGGTTAAGGTACTACATAATACCTTTTAGTGCTTTAATGAAATAGTGAATCCTTGTTATTTGACCTTTTAAAAAGGTCAGAAGTACATTTTGTTTCATTTTTTTAAAGGCCATTTAAATGTAATAAAAGTGCTATAATATTACCATGAAAGTAAAGGTTATAAGTTATATTTAATTGTGTTCCTCTATTTTAAAAACTGCTTTAAAGGAGATTGTTCAAAATTTCCATCTGGTAAAGTGAACTTATATTAATTGTTTTTGGAGAAGTTTTGACTCTTATTTTTCATTTAATACTGTTGAAGGAAAAGATTATATTACTGTTTGTCTTTTTCTTTGCTCAAATTTCATCTTTTTTTTTATCCTGCTTAAACTGCTTACTGATTCATTTCCTCAAGAAAGTATAACTCTGATTTCATTAAAAAAAAAATGGTTACAGTCCCACTTCTACTGTTTCTTCTTCCTATCAAAAGTATCTAAACAAAGCCTATACATACATATCAATATCTATATTAATATCAACAGATAGTTATCTATAGTGTCCCAATGAATGAAGTGAAACTTAGGTGGAAAAGCTTAAAAGTACACTAAGACTTTTGGGGAGGGAAGGGAGAAAAAAAGAGAAAGAGAGAGAGGGAGAGAGAGAGAGTGTGTTATTCTCCTGTGTTGCTAATAAATACTCAGATAAATGCTTTAAAAATTACTAATACTTATCAGAATGGCTAATATGATAAAAAAGGCAAAAATATTGAATATTAGAGGTGATGTGAGAAAACAGATACTAATGTATGGGTTGGTGGAGTTGTGAACTTATCCAACAATTCTGGAGAGTAATTTGGAACTATGCCCAAAAGGTTGGCTATAAAACTATGTGTATGCTTTGATCCAGTAATAGCATTGCTAAGTCTATATCCCAAAATTGTCTAAAAAAAGGGAAAAGGATCTATTTGTACAAAAATATTTATAGCAGGTCTTTTTGTGGTGGCTAGAAATTGGAAATTATAGGGATGCCCATCAATTGGAGAATGGCTAAATAGTGATTTATGATTGTAATGGAATATTAGTATTTTATAAGAAATGACAAGCAGGAATGATTTCAGAAAAACCTGGAAAAAACTTAAATGAATTGATGCATAGTGAAAGGGTTAGAATCAGAACATCATATGTAACAACAGCAATATTGTTTGGTGAAGAATTGTGAATGACTTAGCTATTCTCAGCAATGTAAGGATCCAGACCATTCCAAGGGACTAATGATGAAACATAGTATCTGCCTCCAGAGAAAGAAGTGATTTTGATTGAATATAGACTGAAGCATGCTATTTTTCCTTTCTTTCATTTTTTTTATTTGAGTCTTGTACAAAATGAATAATATGGGAATGTTTTACTTTGGAAAAAAAATGTTAGTGATACCACTAGTAACAGTGTACTGAAAAGGCAGAACTATTAAATTCAAGGTGATTAGTTTAATTCAACAAATATGTGAATACCTACTGTATACTGTGCTCTGTGGAGGGTGCTGTGATGAATGACATGAAGTCCACCCTCAACGAGTCTATTAGGCATTACAAAGTCTACACAAATAATTCTAATCCAAGATATTTTATGAGAGACAGTTTGGTGTGGAGGAAAGAAGGTATTCCTTGGAACTGGAAGTCCTAGAAAAAATGTCCACTTGCAGTAGTAGGAGTTTTTTTTTCTTGAAAGTTCTGTATGCCAATGACATCACAGTCATTGATGTCACAGTCTCTTTCTCTTTCACACTCACACACAAATATATGTATATATGTATGTATATGTATATATATATGTATACGACATATATATGTCATTTATACTTATGTTGCTCTCTATAGGTATCTTTCTCTACAAGCTAATATTATTTATCTCAATATATTTATATCTCATATATCTTAATATCTATTATGTATCTTGGTAATCATAACAATGTGTCACATGCCTAAAAACTGGTATGAAAATTGGAGAAAATGATTACTTATGGCTCAGGTGAGGGTAGATCAAAAAGGTCACCAGGGGACAGGCTTATACTGGGATTTCAAGGGTAGAAATGGTGATATAGGTCATTTTAGGTTCAGGGAACAAGCATGAAAGGAAGCACAAAAAGGAATTCAGGAATGGTGATTAATTTAATTTGGATAGAGGATCAAATTCATGAAGGAGAGCAGTGATAAATAAAACTGGAAAGTTAACGTTTGAAGCCCGATTATTGAAGGCTTTAAATGACAAATAAGAATTTTGACTTTATTCAGAGTGGGAGAGTTCTGTAGGGAGCAATTGAAGGTTTTATAGTAAGGCAAAGACTTAATGGAAGCATGATTTAAGAAGATTAGTGTGTAATGGCGGAGAAACTGAGGCAGGATAGAGACTAGAGGGTATAATAATTTATTTAAAAGGGAAGGATTTCCTGGGACCAAATGGATCCATGGTTTGGTCCCAGGGCTGAATGAGACTATTGTCTCCAAGAATCCAGCAAACAATGTGAGTTCTCATTGACATATATACACATGGCTCAGACTCAGGGGGTAGAGTGAGAGCGGAGTCAGGTATTGAGAATGGGAATGGGACTCTGATAATCTGGTTCTGGCAGGGTCAGGGGAGGCATGGGGCCATCTGATAAATGGGATTACAGAATGGGTAGAGGCACCCAACATTCTGATGATGTCTAAGATAGAAGGTCTTTCTCCTTATCTGGATCATCATGATTAGGAGGGAGGGGTGGTTGAGCAGAACAATTAGGGAAACTGAGGCAGGACTGGGTCAGGATAATAAAAGAGAACTGTGGCATAACAAGTGCGTCAGCAGTTTTTAGGATAGAATGAAGTGGGGGTGAGTTTGGAGGAAAGGAAATTAGTTATTAGACTTATAAATCTAAGCTGGACTAATATAATATGATGAAGGCTACACTTAAACTAGAATGTTGACAGGGAATATTAGATGAATACTAGAAATATTTTGGTTGTAGAATCAACACAATTGAGATGTGTTTGAATTTGTGGGGTAAAAGAAGGAATGAAAGAACACTATGAACTTTTAATATTGTAACTGGAGGATGGTGATATCATCAAAAAGCCAGAAAAAGCTTGTTTGGAAGGAAATTGGTCAACATTTATTAAGCACTTTCTGTGTGTCAAGGAACATAGAGGAAAAAAAGTGAAATAATCCCTGTCCCTAGAGACCTACATTCAAATGCAAGAGATAACATAAATGTATAAAACACATATACAAAACATACAGTATGAATAAAAGGTCACTATGTGAGGCAAGGTACTAACAACAGAGATGTAGGAGAGGGATGGAATCAGGAAAAGCTTCATATAAATCTTGGCACTTGAACTGAGACTACAGGAAACCAAAGAATTCACCAGTGGGAAGGGAGGAGTGAATGTGGCTGAATTCCAGAGTTAGGAGGAGAATAATTTTTAAGAGGACTAGAAAACTAGGAAAGGATCAAGTTTTAAAGAGAATAAACAGAATAAAGAGAATAAACAGAGGGGTTTTTATGTTAGATTCTATAGACAACACAGAGCTACTGGAGTTTGTTAAGCAAGGGGATGACAAGATTCAGACCCCATGCTTTAGGAAAATCATTTTGTCTTCTTTGTGGAGGATAGGTTGTAGAGAGTAAAGATTTGAGGCAGGAAGGTCTTCCTGCTACATGGGACTTAGGAGGCTATATGGAATAGTCTAGGAGAGAAATGATAAGGGTATGAATAGCTGTGTGAGTGGAGAAATGGTCTGTTGGAAATGTGGGACTAAAAAACTAGAATGGCTAAACAAATTATGATCTATGAATTAATGGAATGTTATTATTCATAAACTCATGATGGAATGGACTGTTTCAGAAGAAAGTGGGAAAGCCTTTATATAATCTGATGCAGAGTGAAATGAGCAGAACTGGTGGAACAGTTTACTCAAGCTAAAAAAACATTATAAAGAAAACCAACTTTGAGAGAATTTTTGTTGTTCAGTCATTTCAGTTATATCTGACACTTTATCATCCCTTTGAAGTTTTCTTGACAATGATTTTGGAGTAGTTTCCAATTTTCTTCTCCAACTCATTTACAGATGAGGAAACCGAGACAGAGTTGAGTGTCTAGGTCACACAGCTAGGAAGTGTCTGAGACTAAATTTGAACTCAGAAAGATGAGTCTTCTTGGCTTTAGGCTGGGCACTCACACCTAGCTTCTCCTTGTGAGACTTTATAACTCTCATTAATGTAATGATAAAACCTTGAGTCCACAGGACTGTTAGGACTACTAACTTCTTGTCAGAGATGATAGACATATAGAATGAGTCATACATATTTGTATGTGGGAATTTGTTTCGCAACTATGCACATTTATTTATTTATTTATTTTTCCTGAGGCAATTGGGGTTAAATGACTTGCCCAGGGTCACACAGCCAGGAAGTATTAAGTGTCTGAGGTCAAAATTAAACTCAGGTCCTCCTGACTTCAGGGCTGGTGCTCTATCCACTGCGCCACCTAGCTGTCCTTTAGGTGTATTTACTTTGAGTTTTTTGGGGTTTTTTTAATTGTTATATTAGGGGAACAAGAGGAGGAAGAAATAATGCATTTTTTTAGCAAATATAAAATTTTAAAAAAGGAAATATAGAATTAGAGTTAAAGATACAGGTTAATAGAGTATATATAGATTTTTAAATCATGTACTTAAATAATTGAAGCCATGGGCATAGATGAATTAGCCAATTCACAAAGTATTATAAAAGAATCTTGGAAAATGCTTATGTAATGGGCTTTTTTTAAAAAATGCTTATTCATTATATTATAGTGGTCCCATGGATGAAGTAATGGATATGCACCATAGGGTCAAAATAACACTTCTTAGGCATCCTTGGTAGAGGTTGTGGTGATATTCCTCAGGGTCTCACGGGTAGTAAAAAAGGAAATATTTATGTGTAGAGAACTCATGAACTAAATTAGAAGACATGTTCAAAGAAGCAAGCAAAAATGAATATAGATGTGTGACATAGTTATTTAAGAATATATTGTCCCTTGATTTAAAGCATTGTAGGCTGGATTATCAAATTGTTAATTTCATAAATGATGTCACAGTAAAAGTCATTCTGGCCTACTTTACTCTGCATCAGTCAATATTAGATTTTCTGTCTCTTGAAATCATTTGCTCCTTTGTTATAGCACAATCATATTTATATGCCACAACTTATCCAGTCTTTTTTTCAATTGATGGGCCTCATCTTAGTTTCCAGTTTTTTGCCATCACAGAAAGAGCTGCTATAAATATTTTTGTACATATAGGATCTTTTCCTTTTTCTCTGTTCACTTTTGGGTATATACCTAAAGGGAATAGAACATGCACTACTAGGCCTATACCCAAGAGTTATATGCTATTTTTGTAATTTTGTGTGTGGTTCCAGATTGCTTTCCAGCTGTGCAACAATGTGCCTGATTTCCCTCAGCCCCTCCAACATTTATCATTTTCTGTTTTTGTCAACTTCACCATTCTGATGGTTATAAGATGGAAACTCAAAATTGCTTTAATTTGCATTTCTCTTAGTGATTTAGGCTATTTCTTTCTTAGAGAATTGTATAGCCATCTCCTCAAGCCATTTAACAAATGTGGAATTGTTCTTTTTCTTACAAATTTAAATCAGTTCTTTATGTATCTTAGAAGGGAGACCTTTGTTAGGGAAATTTTCTACAAAGAATTTTTCCTCTACTTGATTATTTCCTTTTAATATTAACTTTTTAGATTTGTTTGTGCAAAACATTTTTAATGTTATATAATTTTTTAAAATCTTTCATGATCCTTTTTATTCCTACTAATAGTCATGAACTTTTCTCTTATTCCTAGATCTTCTGATAAGAAATTTTGCTGTTTCTTTGGTTTTATTATGATCTGGTCTTTTATAACAAGGTCACATCCTCATTTGGTATAAATGTGAGATGACGATATAGATCGAATTTCTTTCATACATTTATCCAGGTGTCTCAGATTTTGTCAGAGAGTGAGTCTTGAGGCATCTAGATGGGGCAGTAGGTCCCTTTAAGAAACCCCTCCCCCCATGGCTGACCTTTGATTTACAAATCCTGGTCTGTGGGCTTTCCCCATCCCCCACTGGATCTGAGCTAACTTGGATTTTCCCAACCCCCACAGTTTAAACCCATTGAATTCTGTTCAATGCTGACCCTGGCTGAAAGCCCACCAGGAGCCTGGGACTTCACCCACCTTCAAGATCATTATAAAAGGGGCTACTTTGGAGTCCACATCTGCAGAAGTCCTAAGCATGGCATCCTTGTGTGAGTCATGCCAAGGGTTTCTGCCCATTGGACCTAATCCTGTGCCCTTTTATCTCTACCCTCAACTTTACTAACTAAACCTTACTTCCAAATCTCTACAATAAACCCTTTTTAATCAATCTAGGTTTCGGGCCTGTAAATTCACTTACAGGGGACTCTGCACCGTCATGTGACTATCTTTGCACCAACCCAAAAGGGGGTTCTCCCTTCCCTAACTCTCATTAGGTACAGTCCTGGTCCTGGAATCAAGAAAAGTGCAAAATTGTCCTCAGACACTTACTGGTGCTGGGACCCTGGGCAAATCACTTAATCCCTATTTGCCCCACTTTCCTCAACTATAAAATGGGGATAACAATATCCACTTTGAAAGAATTTTATGAAGATCAAATGAGATAATATTTTTAAGTGTTTAGCACAGTGCCTAGCACATAGTACATGCTATATAAGTGTTTATTTCTTATTCCTACCTTCCTTACATCAATAAGTTGAAGTCTTGAGTCTTTATATTTATCAAATACTAGGGTATTAGCATTATAACTAATATATGTTGTATACCTAATCTGTTCCATTGTTGGTTTTTCTGGTTTTTTTTTTTTTTTTGTTTGTTTGTTTTTTGTTTTTAATCAGTACTAAAATATTATTACTTTGTAGTATAATTTGAGATCTGGTACTGCTGGTTTATGTATCAGGATTTTAGCAGTGTTACAGAAGGAATTTTATTGTATCTCTTTTTTGTTTTATTTTTTGTTTTTTGTAAAAATTGAAGTAATGGAATTAATAATTATTTAAATAATTAACAAAATTCACTTATGAAATCTATCTGGTTCTGGAGTTTTTTATTTGGAAGTTCATTTATGGTTTATTCAACTTCTTTCTCAGTATTGGGGTGTTAAATATTATTTCTTGTTTTGTTAATTTGAGTATTTTATGTTTTAATAAATATTTCTTTTATTTAAATTGCTATCTTTTTGATATATAATTGGGGAAAATGGTTCATAATAACATTCTTTATTTCATATTCTTTTTTTGTAAATTTTCTTTTTTATTTACTAGTGATTTGGCTTTCTTCTTTTTAATCAAATTAGTTAATGGTTTCTCCATTTTATTGTGTTTTTTATTAAAGCACTAACATTTAATTCAGTATAAGATTAAGCAGGGTTTTTTTGTTAATTTCTTTAATTATTTAAGATTTCAATTTTAGAGTTTATTTGTGATTTTTAAATTGTTGGTTTCTAGTTTTTCTTCTTTTTAAAAATGCATTGATCTCATCTTTTTCTTTTTTTGTTAATAAAAATGTTTTGTGATATATTTTCCTTAACTTCTATTTTACTTGCTTCCTCAAAATTTTTGAATGTTGTCTCATTGTTGTCATTATGTCTGGTATGGCAAATTCTAACTCAAAATGACTTCTCAGAGATCTCTCAAAGTGAAGAATAGAAGCTTTATTCAGGCATTTTATGAGAACTGGACATCCTTTTTTACTGGGGTTCTCCAGTTAAAAAGGAGGTTTCCCTCTTCAGAAGTCAGGGGAGATCATATAGTCACAAGCCATAAGAAATCATGACAACCCCCTTCCCCTTATCCAGTTGATTCTTTATTAATGCCTGGAAGTAACATGGACTTGTTAAATTTTGACTTGAATTTTATGATGGTCAGTTTCACAAATTTTACAATTGTTTTACTTTATCTAATATGAGTATCCTATCTCCCAAATTCCCCAGGTAAACTGAATCCAAGTTATAAATTTAATCCACCTTAGTTAATGATTTTATAAGAAATCATATAATCCCCTCAGAAAGAGATTTGTAAGTAATCCATTAAACTAGGATAACCAAGGCGACTTGGTTTACCTCAGGCTTCTTCAGCAAATATAGATTATCCAGTTTACAGATCCCTTAGAATGTCTCCAGTTCATTAATTAGTTAGCATTTTCTAAGAAGTTAAGTAAAGGTCCAGGAGATCAGATATTTCTACTAGAGGTGCAGGTCATTTGTTCTCCTTCCCAGAGCCTTAATGATAAACAGACCCCTGAAATTAGGTCTGGAATTGATGAAGTTTAGGTTTTGGGGTTTCCTTCAGAATTATCAAATAACTATTCTTGGGAAGTCCTCAGTTTCCCATTACATTCAATTATATATAAGGAAATTATCTGTCATATAAATTCGTTTGATCCACCAATTCTTTAACATAAACTCATTTAGTCTCCTGGCTGATTTAAAAAAAAAAAATTCCCCAATGGTTCTTTATTAAATACAATTGTTTTTGCATTATGGTCTATAAAAGATGTGTATAATATTTCTGCTTTTCTTTATTTGTGAGAATTTTATGTCCTGAGACAAAAGAAATTTTTGTAAAGATGTCTTGTATAACTGAGAATATTTATACTTCTTTCTATTTCCATTTAATAATCACCAGTTCTTTATTATATTTATTTTTTCTAAATTTCTATTTAGGTTCTAACTTCTTTCTTATTTATTCATTTTTGCTAGAATTATGTAAATTAAGGTCCTTTGCTATTGTTGATCACCTTCTTGTTCCTAATACTTTCTTCTCTTGTTCCTAATACTTTGACAGAACTATTTTCTCCTGGTTCTCCAAAGATCACTTCTTCTCCGACTTCTCTACTGTTCAACTTGTGCCTATTAATTATAGATGTTCCCCTTAGTCTTTGAATCTCCATACCCTCTGTATTATTTCAGTTGGTGATTTTATCAGTCCTTGTTGGTTCAATTTCCTCACTGTGTAGATGATTTTCAGATTTCTGTATCTAACCCTAAAATCTCTCTTGAACTCCAGCTCATATTATATCTTTTAGATGTCTCAAATTGGATAGTCTCTAGGCATATAAAAATCGACCTATCTAAAATATTTTCATTTTCTTCTTCCTCCTGCCTTTTCAGCCCTCTCCTTTTCTTAACTTTCCCATTAATGCCGCTACCATCATCCCCATCACACAGGCTCACAAAGGATCTGTCCTCCTTAACTTCCCTCCCCTCATTCCTCATTTATGATCTGTTGTTGAGTCTTTGTCGCCTTCTCAGCATCTCTCATATACATCCCTTTTTCTATACACAAAGCCACCCCCCAAGTAAACTCTTATTGCCTCTCTCACAGCTGGGCAGTGCCAGTAGCCTTTTGGTGTGTCACCTTTGCTCAGGTCTTCCCCCCATCCCCCATCTAATACTCTGCTGCCAATGTGATTTTTATGATAGACATGTTAACTTACTCTGTAAACTTACTCACAGGATAAAATCTAAATCCCCGCTTTAACACTTAAAACCTTTCATAATCTGGCCCTTTCCTATCTTTCAAGTCTTCTTACACTTTACTTCAAAGGACAAGAAGTCCCATCTCCTGTCTTTACACTGTCTGTGTTTAATGTCTAAACATCCCTTTTCACTTATGTCTCTTGGCATCCCTAGTTTCCAATTTCTGCATAAGGTCCCTCCCCCCTTTCATCCCCTAATTGATAGTAACTTCACTCTGCCTTCAATTTGCGTTGCATGTATCATGTATGTTTAGTACAGTTATTTACATATTACCTCTCCTATTAGTGTGAGCTCCTTGAGGGCAGGGATTGTATTTTGTCCTTTCTTTGTATTCTGTAAAGTATCTGGCAAATAGAAAATGCTTAATTAGTACTTGATTGGCTTGTCATGTACAAGCTTCAAAGAAAGACTGAATGACTACTTATTGTGCATGTGTTAGAACATCTCCTTTTATGTACTGAACTAGATAACCTGAGGTTCTTCCCTGTCCCCCCAACTATGAGTTTCTCAGATTCAGTAGTAAGTGGAGTCACTGGAGTTGAAAATAAGAAACTGTGAGAAGAGCCATCAGCATGGATGCTGTTGTAACTTGGTATGATGGCAGGAGATGAGATGGAGAGTGAGAATGTGAGTCAGGTAGTGAAATAATGATGTTTGTCAAACATAGTTGAGGTTTGTAGACTGTAGTGTTGTGATGATAGAGAGAATGTAATAGAATCATGCTTTGAACTTCAAAAGAGGGTAAGATTGGTGAATGATGTTGGTATAATAGTAGCCTGGAAGCATCAGTGAATATTTCTTATAAATCTGCTGTCACTTGCATGTTTGGTTTACATAACTAAGAATATTTTATATTTCTCCCTTAAAACTAGCTAGCAAGTTGAAAATATGAACCTTGCCTATGTATTTCTATATTATGCTGTCATCTTTTGGCATAGTGTATTAAAAGCAACTGCTTTTTCTAAAAGGAATTTACTTTTTTGATGAATTAGTTTCCCATGAGAAATAACCCTCCTTTAATTTCTTTCTTAGATTGATGTTAGCCATTTTCTTGTATTTCCTGTGACTGCGAGTATGTTTCTTGTTAAAAATAAACACCACTGTATCTTAGAGTGTCTGTGATACTACTTCCTAATGAGAATGGGAAGATTCTGACAAACATTGCCTTTAAAAAAAAGTCTCTAAGATCATAAGCAGCCAAATAGCAAGAAATACAATATTGTACTTTGAGATAATATGAATTTTTATGTTTCAGAGAAAGGAAGGAGGAGTGATTTATAATTTTGTTTTGTTACTTCTGACTTTTGAGTGTTTTATTTATGATGTAAATTGTGTTTGAATACAGACAGTTTATTTTATTGTTTACTTTAAAACTTTGAAAACTCCAAAGGGTGATTTTTAAAAAGAATACATTTTTCCCAATGATGTTGCAGTAATAAAATATATATTCCAATAATATTCTAATAATATAACTAAAAATCAAATTTTAAAGGGTCATAAAGATCAATTGGAATATTTTTCTTATAGAATTAATTTTTACATGCTTTTAAAACTGAATTCAGTTTTCAAAAGCCTCTAAATTTTTTTTTATTAATGTCTTCTGTGCATTATCAGTTTTCCCTAGTAATGCTCCTGATCTCTTTCTTCCTCTCAGAGAGCCATGCCATAGAACAAGTAGTAGTTTTTGAAAGACCCTCTCTCCACACCTCCACCCCCCCCCAAAAGAGGGAAAAAATTAGCACACTTGCGCACTACATTGAAAAGATCAAAAACATGGTCAAAGAAATGAATTGGAAATATCTTCCCATGTCTCTTCTATTGGCATGCTTGTTGAAAATTTTGTAGTATTCATTTTTGATTTGTATGTGTGTGTGTGTTTCTTTCCATTCTATTATTGTAGTCTTTGTATACGTTGTTTTTTTGGCTTTGAAAAAAGGCAAAAAGTTCATGTAGATCTTTTATGTTCTTTGTATGTATTGTACACGATTTCATATAGCATACATTAATTTACCACAATTTGTTTTGCCTTTCCCCGATCAGTGGCATCTTTGTTATTCTGTCATGTCTGACTCTATTTGACCTCATGGACTTAAATCCATGGAATTTTCTTGGCAGAGATACTGGAGCAGTATGCCATTTTCTTCACCAGTATGTTCTCATTTTACCTGTAAATAAGGGTTAAGTGACTTTCCCAGTGTTACTTCATGTATGAGGCCAGATTTGAACTTGGATCTTTCTGACTCCCAAGTCTGGTGCTCTATCCACTGAACCCTCTAGCTGCCCCAGTGGCATCTATTTTATTTCCAATTCTTTTCTATTACAAAAAAGTGTTGCCATAAATATTTTCATGTATGTACATACTTTATTCTTATCAATGGCTAGCTACCTTGGGGTATATTTCTCATCAGAGTGCTCTTCTGGACTTCTTTATATACCTTAGATACCAAATCCTTATCAGAGAATTTTGATACAAATAATTTTCTCATTTAACTGCTTCTGTTTTTATCCTTGGTGCTTTAATTTTATTTATGTAGAAGCTTTTGTTTCATGTAATTAAAATTACCTATTTTAGCTTTTGTAATTGCCTTTCTTTATCTCTTGTTTGGTTAAATATATTTCTCAAACGCATAGCTGAAAGGTACAGGACCTACTTCTTTTTTTTACTTCTTTAATATTAAAGTCACATATTTATTTAAAAAAATTGTGAAATATAATGTAAGGGTTTGACTAAGACTCATTCTGCCATATTTTTATCATACAGGGAGTTCTTAACTAAGTAATTTATATTTTGATTATTGAACATTGGATTATTGTTTCTAATTCTTCCTATTCTTGTCTGTATCTCCCTTGTTTAGTCTGTCTGAAATCTTGAAAATGTGACATTATATAAAGGTATTGTTATAGATCAGTATAGATAGGGAGGACTTAATTTCTCCTTAAATCAACCATATTCATAGTTTATAGTTGTTTCCCCCCCTGATTTTTCAGAGTAGCAGAAGAAAATTTATTTTCTATATTTTTTCTGAGAATACAGAACTTTAAGGATATATTGTAATCTAACTTATTTTCTCAAAATTAACTAAATGAAAATGAAGTTTATAAACTTAATTATACTATTTGAATGTTTTTCACAGGGGAGGGACTTTCATGTAAGAATACTGTTACCTGAAGATCTTCAACTAAAAAATGCAAGGTAAGATAATATTCTTCATTCATTTAAAAGTAATGATACTTATTATATTAAAAGTTCACCTCAAATATACATTGAACCAAATTTTCCTGTGTAGAACATCATGTTACATGTAGTTCTCTTTCATGTTATCCACTTTTACCAATTATGTTGAATCTGGATTGCAGCTTCTGTAGGATTGGTCCAGCCCACTCCAGGAGTTAGTGTTTGCCATACACCAACATAGCCTGCTTCACACGGTTCCTTATCATCAGATGAACTTTTACATGATTTTTAAAATACCAATAGTAGTATGTGCCTTTCAGTCATTTGTTCAAGAACAGTTGTGTACTATGTGCATGATTTGAACCTAACTATGAAGAGGGCACAAAACCAAAGATAATATTGTGTCTATGTGAATCATTTAAGTTTAGGAGTCATTCATAAAACTTAGAATATATGTCATACCCATGGTAGCTCGCTCAAGAATGCTTTCTGTTGTTTGCGGGCATTAATGAGAGAATATGGCTAGATAAACACATATTTGGTGCTTTTTCAGATAAACTTTTATCTGTTTGGGGGCAGTGGGTGAGAGAATTTGACTGGATAAGCATAAATTTGGTACATTTTCAGATTAACTGTTTCATCTATGTGGGGAGCTTCACTGGAAAAGCTTCCCCTTGTTGTTGTTCAGTCGTGGCTGATGACTCTGGACACCAGTATATTCATACTGCCTTTGGTGTTTTCTTGGCAAACATACTAGAATGATTGACCACTTTCTTCTCCAGCAGTCCAAGTCAGAGGTTAAATGATTTGCCCAAGTACTTGCCCGTGCAGCTAGTCTGAATCTGAGGTCAGCTTTGAACTCAGGGCTTCCTGACTCCAGTCCCATCACTCTACCTAATGAGCCACCCAGCTGCCCCAAAACTTCCCCTACCTGTGTGGATGGGCACCTTCTTGTCTTCTTGTCATCATAGAGAGCTATCTGCTGTGCTCCCTCTCTATCACTGCTTAAAAAATTGTGTTGGCAGTGTCCCTCTTAAAGACTAAAGATATTCTATTGTTGTGGCCTGCCTTTTTAAAAAGGCAGAGAATTTCAGATTTGGAAAGAATCCTATTAGTGATCGGAGCACAAGCCTCAAACTACCTGAAAGGAGTCCATTCTACTTTCCATTTCTACTTGTCCTTCTCTGGATGGTTTCTAGCTTTTTAACATGATTTTGCAAATATGCATCCAGAACTGAACTCAGTACCTCAGCTATGCTCTGACTAAGAAGCAAAAAGGGACTCTTTCCTCTCTGGTCCTAGATTCTAAATACAAGTCTGATATATTATGTAGCTTTGTTTTTTATTTCACTTATAAAATTTTTGTTTAACTCCTTTTGGGAGGAGAAGCTCATTCAGTAGAAAAATTCTGTTCTGTTGTTAAGAATAGTATTATGGTAAGTCATAATTACTGTATATTGTCCTTAAAGTAATCGTTTTTCAATATGGTGAAATATAGTAGGAAGACTATTGAACAGGGAATCAGGAAAGAGGTGGGAAAAACTCTGGTTCTGATGTTTATTAATTATAAGACTGAACAAATTACTTCGCCTCTTTCCTTCTCTATAAAATGGGAATAATAATACATGATGGCATATCCCTTCACAGAGCGGCTAGTTGGCACATTTGATAGAAGGCCAGTCCTGGACTCAAACATTTGAGTTCTAATTTGGCCTCAGACATTAATTGTGAGAAACTGGCAAGTCACTTAACCTGTTTGCCTCAGTTTCTTTGTCTTTAAAATGGTAATAATGATAGCACCTCCCTCCAAGGACTGCTGTAAGGATCCTTTGAGGTGCTAATTATAGTGTTTAGAACAGTGTTTGGCATATAGTAAGCACTATGTAAAGTTTTTTATTATCATTAAATTTTATTTTTAATTTTTAAATTATTATTATTATTATTAAGGTGCTTTGCAAACTACTTAAAGCACTGTATAAATATCAGCTTTTTGGGGGGTCTCATATCCTAATGAAAATCCTTTATATTCCTGCCTAAACTAAAATTGGTCAAATTAATAAAATTCATGATTATGTAGTACTTTAAAGGTAGCTAAAAAGAAGACTAAACATTTTGAAGACAATACTTTAGATATTAGTAATAAAATTAACTTGTCAGAATTATGTTTATTTCTCTCTTGTGTATACATATAACTATGTTTGTGTCATATAAAGAAATGTTGAAATAATTTTTTGGGTGAAGACAAAGCCATGCAATTTTAAAACCTTTTGTCCCATTTTTAATCTTTAGAATACTCTGTAGTTGGCAGCTGAAGACAATACTGGATGGATATCATCAGATATTAAACCAAGTATGTCCTTTTAAAAAATATCTTAATGCATGTGAGTAAAAAATGAATTTATTATTTTATAAGAATTGTAATATTGATTATATCTAGGTGTGTATGTGTATATATATATATATATATACATATTTATATGCATATGTGTGCATATATATATCAAAAGCTCCCAATCATTAGGATAATAGAAGTGTTTTTGTATCTGTGTATGCAGTAGAGAGCTTTAAATCAACAACATATTTTAAATTCATGTTAAAATGTTAATGAGTAAATCCCCTTTCAGAAAAAAAGTTAAATATGTTTTCATTATAGAGTTGATACCCAATTACTTTGCCATTTTCTCTACATTTAACTTTCCATATTCATATATGGTTATATATTTTGCATGAAAATATTTTCCCCTAATTATTATTTCTTTTCTCAATCTTAAAATAAAATTTTGCTTTCACATAATTAATTAGCAAAATTGAGTCTGAAAAGAATATTAAAAATATAAAAAGCCCTTTGTATGATCCATTCTTTCCTCTCTGGTACTGCAATTATGATGTATTTTAATTGGGGGTTTAAATTCTTTATTTTGACTATCCTGTTGTATTTTTGTCCAGGTGAACTATTCTCACCATTTACTATTCTAACAGTTTGAGGAAACTGAGGCAGATGTCTAAGTAAGGTCAAACCCTTACTCAGGATTTGAAATCTTGTTTTCTGGGGTCTGGATCCATTAACTCTATCTACAATGTCTCTTAGTTGCCTATCTTGAAGGGAGTTAGAGATTCTCCAAGGCAGAGAAAAATGAAGAGGGAGAGCATTCCAGGTATTGAGGATAGCTGAGCAAAGGTATGGAGGTAGGAAATGGAGGGCATCGTGTGCTAATTGCGTTCTTCAATTTGGACTTGATGCAGGATATCCTGATATCATTGATATTTGTTGTTTCTTCTTGCCTTGATACTCAGATTGTTCAACAAAGTTATCTCTGGATCTGCATTTGCCATAGTATCTTATACAGTGTTAATGTAATATATGCATGAGAGACACTTTGATACATATACATATGAAATACTATAGAAAAATTGGCCAGACTTTCTAAACTAAATCTCCATGCACCTTCATACCAGGTAACTTCAATGTGAATTTGGTCATGGGGATGATAAACAAAACTATTTTGTAAAATATAATTTGAAATCCAGAATTTAAAATAGCCAGAGATTTTCAGATTACTTAGAGGCCTCATGGATAGATACTACAAGAAGAGTCTTATGTTGTTGAACTTGGCAGATGTTAAGAACATCACCAGAAAAAAAAAAAAACTCAGAAAATCTGGATGTGAAATGATTGCCAATATGGGAATTGCTTCCAAATCATCTGTGTGTTAAGAGGTTACTCCCTATTTAGAGCAAAGGTCAAAATGAGGAGTTTTGAAAAAGTAAAATTTAGAAAAGTAATGTTAGCATGAGAACTTTCTTCTTACCTATTGAACAAGCTGTCAGTTGAAAAATTCAGTAACTGACAAAAGTAAAGAACATTACCATTTCTTAGAAAAGTTTAATTTATACGGAACATTTGCCATAAAATAACATAAGCCAGAAAAGTTTAGAATTTGCCTCAACCAATGTTAATAGTAATGGAGTATTTTTTAGCTCTAGGAAAACAAAGAAGAAAAATTGTCTGTGGTCAGTAGAAAACAGACCACCTCTTCAATACAATGAGGATGACTATACAACAGAGGGCATAGGTGAAAGAATCCTGGATTTGGAGTCAGTATAAGTGGGTTTAAATGCTACCACTTAATAACTGAATGACTTTGGGCAAGTGACTTGACCATTTTGTAAAGACATTAGATTAGGTAACCTTGAAAATACCATTTAAATCTGTGATTCTGTTTTATTATTTAACTCTATTGTAAGTTTGTAACCTTATAAAAAATTTTTTTTCAAAAATAAGAAAGGAAAAATTTACTTGTTAACCTTATGCAGAATCATTTACAGTTTGGGTTTAATGTGTAAATCACATGTTCTCTGGGCTTCATTTTCCTAATGAAATGAAGAGGCTTGGCTAGACTTGGATGACCTATGAAGTCCCGTGCAACTTTGAATCTATGATTTAAATGTATTCATCCTACATTTTTTTGTTGTTTGTTTTAAATTTCTAAAAGGAAGAGGAGGAAAAAAATTCATTTGTTGACCTTGTTCAGAATTACTTGCAGTATTGATTCAATAGTATACAAAAGGTAAATGGCAATACAATGTAGCATTAAACAGAAGAATAATTCAGGGTTTCAGCTAAAGATACAAGATAATGCAGGATCTTGCTTTTCATTGCTTTCTTTTATTCTCTGATTCTTATAGGGGTTTAAAAATAAATTATGAGGGATTTCAAAGAGCTTTTGACATTTTTAAATAATCATTTGGCTTTTGGAAGTTTGGCTTTTCATTTTTTTTCAATAGTTGCTGCTTTTTCTTGGAGTTACTATAGGATAATTTCTGGCACAGAAATAATAATGGTTGTTAATCTTCAAGGTCATAAGAGGGAATCAAAATAATATATGAAGTCTTGATCTTTACTTATTTTTGAATCCATTCATTTTAATTTCATTTTTCAACTATATAAGTTTCTTTTCTTTCCCTTCATTAACACAGTGTTGTTCTTAGATAATAATTAATCTATTTCTTTTCTACCTTTTTTTTTTTTTTTTTGGCTGGATGAAAATGCAGAGTAAGATTGCCAATCTAGTCCTAAGAATTGTGGGGACAATTCGATTAACTTCAACAAACAAAACAAAAGTATTTATTAAATACTTATGATCAGTAGAGCATTATGCTAAGATTAGGGGAGATAAGATTAGATAAAAGGTAGATATTATCCACTGGGAGTTCACAATCTGTTAAATAAATACAGTAGATACCATGGTATTTAGTAGCATCATTTTCAGCTTAATGTTAATTTATTAAAATTTATTTGAAGATTGTTTATTGGAATTTAAAAAAATGTTTTTATTAAGAACATTGCTGTGTATCCAAT
Source organism: Sminthopsis crassicaudata (assembly GCF_048593235.1). NCBI lineage: Eukaryota > Metazoa > Chordata > Mammalia > Dasyuromorphia > Dasyuridae > Sminthopsis > Sminthopsis crassicaudata. The sequence goes on along the minus strand of NC_133618.1, from coordinate 107,272,028 downwards.
AAAGATAATTGTCAAAAGGTTAATGTGTTATATAGTCACTATACTTAAGAGATGCAGATGTGTTTAATTTGTTATTTAATTTCTCACATTCAGGTTGACCTACATTTTAATTCCAACTAACAAGTAAAATTAATTGGAACTATTGTTTAATTTAGAGATTGCAGTACTCTTCTGACCTGATGAGCTTTATGATGGAGTTGAAGATGATTTTGGTAAGAAATTTATTCTGACACTGTATTACTATTCTATAGTTTTTTCACAATTTCTCTAACTTCATTTTAAACTGACATAATTAGAATTTCAGATTCTCTTCCATAGCCCTTAAAATTACTGATTGAATATATTGGGTTAGTATATCTCACAACTGGCCTGGAAGTCTGTTCCCCTTAACCCATGTTAATTCCTGGTGGAATTTGTTTGATTAAATAACAAACTAATACATATATAGTCCTTATTATTTGCTCTGGCCAGTTGGTGAAGGTCATGAATGTACAAATAAAGTTCTTTCTCTCAAAGAACTTTTGGAAATCCAAGGAGAGATTATGCTTAAAAATGTAAAAGAAGTATCAGATTCCTTAGGATAGTTGTATATGTAAACTTAGTAAGCCAAGAAATATTTGAATAATCATTCTAGAATTACTGAATTTTAAAAATTATATAGCACTTTTATTTTTAACAAGTGATTAAAAAAAATAAAAGTGATAGGCATGGAACAAGATCAAAACTAACAGTTTTCTTTATCTGTAAATGAGTTGGTTCAGGAGTTCTCAAACTATGGCCCTCGGGCTAGATGCAGGCTGGCTGATGACATTTATTCGGCCCACCTTATGGCAAAATGATCTGAGGGGCAGAGACAAAGTGTGAGTTTTTGTTTTACTATAGTCTGGCCCTCCAACAGTCTGAGGGCCCTATTTAAAAAGTTTGAGGACCACTGTGTTGGTTAGACCAAGTGATCTTGAAGGACTTTTTAAAGCTTGTTTGTATAATGAGTTTTTATTCTATGTTATCCTAAATACCCCCACACATATGCTCACATGCACATATGTCTTTTATCTGTGTATACACCGTACTTAGAGCACTTGGTTCTGAAGTTAGGAAGACTTGAATTCAAACCAGCTTCAGGCTTTTGCTAGATATGTTACTCTGGAAAGTCATTTAACTATGTATATGTATATATGTTTGTTTCTTTGTGTATCAGATGATATGGGAGTTAGATGGTTAGATCTCAAGTAGCCAGACTTATCTACCTGAGTTCAGATCCCGCTTCAGACACTTACTTGTGTTTCCTGGGCAAGTCACTTAACCCTGTTTACTTCTATTCATCATTAGCAAAATGAGCTGGAAAAGGAAATGGCAAATTGCTCCAGAATCCTTGCCAAAAAAATCCCACATGGGGTCACAAAGAATTGGATATGACTGAAACAAAATAACAAGTGTGTGTGTGTGTGTGTGTGTGCATGCGCGCGCAAGCTAAGAATAGAGAAGGTTCAAGAGTTTTTTTTATAGTCACATTACTAAGAACAAATGCTTTAAAAAAGAGAAATGTTTATAAATACTTTAATGATTTATTTCCTTATAGTTTTATTTTCAACATGTGCCAGTGGTAAAATATGAATAAAAATAAATGTGTCTAAGGGAAGTTTCCTTTTTTCCCCTTCATAATATTAGGAGAATTAAAAAAAAAAAAATTACAAGTCAAGCTGTAGGCAAGTAAGTTAAATGTATGTGGGAACTAGAGTAAAGCAACACAGTTTTGCCCTATTAAGCAGTCATCAGAAATAATTCTATTTATTACCTAAGCCATCAGTCACAGCTGTATTTAGCATATAATTTGAAGAAATAATGATCATATTAAAACGAGATAGCAAATGATAATATAGACTGTTTATGTTTTAGTTTAATGTAAAAAACAAATTTAGATTTAGTAACTCATATAAACACAGGCGTGACTTAGTTGGAACTCTAACCTTTAGAATTACTGAGGCAGGTTTCTAAGTTGCAGGAAATATTTAATATATGTTTCTCATATATATACATATATATATATATATATATATTTATAGGAAAATATGATTCTATCAGATTTAGCTTACTTTTTTTTAAACAAATGTAGATTTCTGATTTTTTTGTTAATCCAAGACCTAGAGCTCTTAAAAATGTAAGATTTATTAGCTTGAATTTTGAAGTTGCTAGTATTAAGATGATGATATTCATTACCTTTGAAGAAATTATGTGATTGATTTTAATAACTTAAGGAGTTACCAAATTTATATTGGTTGACTTCAGTATAACTGCATAAGTTTTATACTATCTTCAAGTGGTTACCTCCTTCCCCCATAAAAAAGGGATTGAAAACCTGTTTTTAAGCCATAAAAAATAGACCTGGTTTTTTTTTTTTTTTTTTTTTTTTTTGGTAGTAAATTACTTAAGATACAAGGATTAATGAAGCTTGATTATTCTGAGCCCTGCTATTTAAAATCTAGAGAGCACTTTGGCAATTTCAGCATTGGTTATTTGGCATTCCCAAACTATCATATGGATTCTTAATTATAATAGTAATTTTTGTCATTATAGATTTATCTTGATTTCTTTTTTCAAAAAGCAGAAACTGCAAAAAAAAAAATCTAGTTTGATAATGATGTTTGAGTAAGTAGGTGGGGTAGTTAGTATTTTCCTTAATTAGTATGAAATAGTGGAAATAAGAAATTCTGGAGATTTCAGTTTAAATCTTAATCTTAGTCACTAGCTATATGACAAGAGGCAAGTTATTTAATCTCTGAGACAATTTTTTCTCATTTGCATAATGGGAACACTATTAATATTTTATACTGCCTACCTCACAAGCTTATTATTTGCAAAGCACTTCACAATGTTGAAAAAGTTATATATACAAATGAATTATTATTATTATTAAAGCATGAAGGATTTTCTGATTTTGGTAGTTTATAGTCTTTCTGAATTAAATCTGATATTTCAGAAAAAAATACCTATGAAATTTAAAATAAAGCAAACATTTCCCTTCTAACAACCAAAAATACTATTTAATACTTAATATTTTAAAATTATACTTTTAGATTTCTGGTTATTTTTAGCAAAGTATTAAGCATTTTTAATAAAAATCAATGTAGTATATTATAAAGAGTTATCTGAATTAGGAAGACCAATGGTCATATTTCATCTCTGACCCATAGTGTAACCCAGAACAATCTAACTGAAACTCTCTAAGTTATAGCAGATCTACCTTAGTAAGTCATGTTCCTCACTTGGAGTTCCCTAGAGGGTAACACTAATTTTTTAAAAAATCACATCTTATAAAGTTATTGAAAATGATATAGATTTCTTCCCCTCCCCCCTTTCTCCCCAGGTATATATTTTCTCTTTAGTTCTTTATTTTTCTGCTGGAATGTATGTGTAGGCATTTATAACTTCATAGATTTAAGAGTTTATTTTACAAATGAGAACATAGAAGCCAGGAGAGTTTGTACCTTCACACCGGGAGTAAATAGCAGAATAATTAAAAACTGTGTCTTCTGACTCCAAATACAGTGCTTTTAACTTTCCTCACTGTTCCATCCTATCTCTTGTAGGATTATAGATTTATAACTGGTAGTGACCTTGGAGGCCTACCAAGTCCAGCTCCCTGATTCAGATATATAGAAAGGTAAATGATTTGCTTAGTTATGCAGTTAATAATGTTTTTGGATTTGAACCAGGATCTTCCTTAACAAGCCCAGCACTATATCTGCTAGGCTATGCTCCCTCTATTAACTTTACAATGTATTTTCACTTTAGTATAGTTTTAGAACTAGAAGAACCATTTTAGTTATTAGCCTTAAGACTGAATTTTTTCACATAAATTTCTAGTTTAAACTTGAAATCTCTGTCAATTACCATAATTTTGCGACAAAGTTTGAGAGACATAATTTCTGGGTAACTAATCATTTTATTAATAATGCTAGTATTTTATTAATAAAAGAGGTCAATGGCAGTCTTGATTGTACTGCAGTGCATGCATGGCACAGGGGTGATAGTTTATATGCCTTTGGAAAAGTGGATGTTCCTGAGGATGGCAATCAAATCTAATTGGTTAACAATTCACGAGAGAATAAATATTATAATTAGAAATGGGCTCACTCCAATGAGGAACTGAGAGAGTAACATCATGTCACTCTTAGACAAAGACTGTCTCTACATCCAGAGCAACCTCTGCTTTGGACAACCTAATCAAAGAAGTTATTCTCACCCAAACCTGAGTAGTACACAATGAAATTAGATTAAATTTCTTATAAGGTTGGGTGGAGTCTGACAAGTTAATCCAATCTTATCAGTAATGTCCTTTATTGAAATTTGAAATGAGGACTATAGAAAGAGGGGGAGCTCTGGATCTCTCCAAATCGTTGGTTATTAATAATCATTTCCTTTACTTTCATAATAATTTTCTGTGGAAAATAATACCTTTTCAAAATGGAAGGATCCTAAGATTAAAATGAAAATACATTTTCTGTTATTGTTGTTGCCTTTTCACCAGAACTGATTTCATTAGTGTAGGGATCTTTTTTTTTGTAGCGAAGAAATTTCCTCTACCAATGGAGATGAACAGTTGTAATTTAGCATAAAGAATTTCCTTGGTTACAGTAAGGTTGTAATTTGTCTGTGGTCATACTGTGGGTTAAAATTTGATAACTCTCTTTTCCTGCTTTTCTCTTCCCTTCCCAGCTTGGATTTTTTTTTTTTTTCCTAAAAACTTAAATTTTCTGTCTCATCCCCAATGTTTTTCTTGTCAATTCCTTTCCTCCTTCTGTTGCACTCCTACACTTTCGTATTGCCTTCTGGCTTTTCTGACAATGTGAACACCAAAAGTAATTTGTAAATATTTCTTACACTCAATAAAATTGAGAGTATCTTAAAATATTTTTTCAAATGCCAAATTTGTAAATGTTAGCGATTTCAAAATGGAGCAGTATTCATTCTTAATTTTAACTGCTCCATTGTTGTTGATTTTGATCTTGTTTTCTTTATAATTTTGTTTGTAGTTTTTGACTACCATCTAGAGAGATCGATAGAAAGCAGTAAATCCATGATGTGGGTTCTTCTTCCAATGGGTGCTTATCATGACAAATCATACCAGTTTAGATCATGTGCTTCTGTGTCATATTTTGGAACTTACATATACAATTCCATCCTATGTTGGGGTGGGGGAAGGCCTTCCTTTCATTCTCTTGACTAGTAGATAGTGCAGTGGATTGTGTAGTAGACATGGAAGACCTGAGTCGACATGTGGCCTCAGATACTTATTAGTTATATGATCCTGGGAATGTTACTTAATCTTTACCTCCCTCAGTTTTCCTGGAACATCTACCTCCAAGAGATTCTGGAAGGAAAAAATGAGATATATGTAAAGTGCTTTCCAATCCTCAGTGTATTGTATAAATTCTACCTATCACCTTACATTGTGGTGTGTCTTGTGGATATGATTTCTCCAGATGACTTTTGAGTTATTGATGAATGATAAAAAGCCTTGGTAGGGAGGAAGAGAATAGTATATAAGATACTAGAGCCAGTGTATGGAAAGAATTAAGACATGGGTAACTGGAACAATTATTGATTATTTTGTTCCTTTATTTGGATGAGGATATACTAACAAGAAAAAAAGATTTCACTGAAGTAGTGAGTTCCTACTTCTGTGCTAAGGAGTCACTTGGAGTATTTCATGAGTTACTTTTCTTCACTAGATAGATTCAAAAAGATGAAGAAGTAGAAGAGTTTGAGGGTAGTTATTTTTAGATAATTTTTTTCAAGGTTTGAGTGATATTTAATGGAAGGAATCTCAGGAATCTTAAGTCACATCTCCCCTAACCTGCCACTCAGCATCCTCATTGACTTTCTTTATCACCTGATAAATTCTGTAACTTTCCCATGTTTCACCATGACTGAGAAAAGGCATGAGTCAGCTAGATTTATAGGGTTTTGGGATTAGCCCAGAAAATTTTAATGAAATTGTTTATTGTCATTTGGTACTGATCCCATTATACTAGGGCTAATGTATGTATATGTATTTGTCTTTCTCTTTAAACAGGAAGTTGCATTGAAGAATAAACAAGAGCTATATGCACCACCACCTCCTCCTCATTACTACTCATGTCTTGTTGAAGAAATAGAAACTCTGGGTTGGGATAAGTAAGTTATTTTTTAAAATATTTCTTTAACTCTTCAGTCATCTATGATTTCACTGCAGTGAGTAATCCTCCCATCACAATGCATTTTGACTTTGGTAGGTAATCTTTGAGAGTTGATACAACTGACAAATATACTTCTGTGATTAAGACTGATAATGGCTAATTTGATGATGTGACTTTTCTTACTTAATTAGCAAGCCTGGATCTTGGATACAGGACATTCACATCATTCTTGGGCCCATATTCAAAGCCTTTTAGCTTGAAAGCATCTGCTAATGTTGCTTCCTTGGCATAGTTTTTCAGAATTCAGAACCACCTCTATGTGACTAGAGCATCGGAATAGGACTTGATGGAACATATATTTATTAAATAATATTAGGATTTAATATATTTTAAAAACATCTTTGCAATTTTTGCTCAACAAAATTCATCATGTTATCTTCAGAGAACCATTGTTTTTTTAATTTTATAATGCTTTAGATGTTGCTCTTGTTATAGGACCAACCCATTTTTTCTTCCTTATAATTCATAGATTCACATGTAATCTTTTTGTTCTACTTTATAGATAAGCAAACAATAAAGCAATAAAAATAATAAAATCAATCTGGTTATGGTTTCTGGAATGGAAAGGACTGGTGATTAAATAGAGACAGAGCTGCTTTTAGAATATTGGTGAAGGAGGCCTTGCCTAAGATGGTAGCTTCATATCTAAGTGACTGTTATAGGAATTTCAAATCTATTGTTTCACATTTGAGGAAAACAAAGCCCTAAATTCCTAAATTGTCAAGGGCATCCAGGAAGTAATGGCAGAGGAAGATTTCCAAATTCATTGATCTTTTTTGGAGTCCAAAGTAACTCTAAAATTTTGATTATGTTACCATTTAGGACAGTGTTGCTGTTGACAGAGATAAAGGGTAGAGTAAGGAACTGTTGATTTGATTTTTTTTTTTTTTTTAAATCAAGTTGCATTTGAAGTCATGATGACATCTCAGTAGAGACATTTTTGGAGAAGATAGAGAAATAGAATTGGACATTAGAGGTGTAGATTCATTAACCATGAGCATAGAATTCTAATTGAAATTAAGAATGGATTACAAGTATGTAAATATAACTAGAGAAGAAAACGTTCAGAATTGTGCTTTGTAGAAAGTTTGGAAGAGAACCAGGGGAGTGCAGTGCCATGGAAAACCAAGTGAGACAATTTCAAGGAGAGGTTGATCAACATTGTCAGATGCAATTGAAAGGTCAAAGAGGATGAGGTTTTATCCAAATTAGTAAATCTGGTTATAATGATGTCATTAACAGGAGAACCAGTGTAGTTCATTAATAGGAGCCAATTTCTAAGCAATGAATGGAAAGGGAGTGGGGAGTTTTTCTTTTTGATCAACTGCTTCGTTCTTTATCTGACACAATTTATTTAAAGTCTATGACACATCATAATTTGAATGACTAACTCAAATGATTATAAATTGGAGGACTTTTCAGAATTATAGTGTTAGCTAGAATTAATATTTTGGGAAATTTGTATAAGATTTTCATCTTATGGGACTAAGAAGCATGGAGCTGATTGAGGGGTAAGAATTTCATTGTTTTAATCTTGTATCCCTAACACAATATAGATACTTGTTGGATTGGATTGTTGTGCGTCCTGCTTGGTTAAATATTCATATAAATTCTGACTAACTGATTTCACTATCTTTTAGAAAGGTGTATTTAAATTTTCCACTGTTATCAAAATTTAGTAAAAAAAAAAAAAATTGATTAAAAAATTCCTTTCCTTCCATTACCCCAAGTTTATGAAACATTCTTCTACCTGTACATTTAGGATCTAAGGGAATATAGGTTCAAATTTAGGGATAACTTCTGTAAAAGGATAACTCATTGTTCCTCAAAGTCTTTTTGCTAGAATTTTCAAGATGCTTCCTTTAGGGTTGGTGTAATTTTTCTGCCAAGTGCTTTGTAATAATAATCACTAATAATAGCTCACATTTCTATAGTGCTAATACAGGCTCAGTGCTAAGTGCTTTACAATTATTATATTACTGAATCCTCATGACATCCCTGGGAGGTAGATCCTGTTAGGATCCCCATTTTACAGATGAGGAAGCTGAGACAGATAGAGATTTAACAACTTGCCTAGGATTGCATAGTAAGCTTTGAATTTGTGTCCCTTTTGTCCTTGGTTCTTGATGCAGAAACTTCCCAGAGATAATAAGAGGATGGGAAATCCCACATCCTCTGGATCTCTGAAATGCATGAAGTCCTTTTCAGATCAAGGGGAGTGAAGGAGGAGATCAAAGCTGAGAATGAAATGTTTCTCTTTCTTCTTTTAAGAAGTTTTCTTCTCAGAATTTTTTCTAGTATTTTCTAATGCCATATACTCAACCCTCCAATTCTAATTTGTTCAGTGGTTTTTTTTCCTTCTTCCTTCCTTCCTTCCTTCCTTCCTTCCTTCCTTCCTTCCTTCCTTCCTTCCTTCCTTCCTTCCTTCCTTCCTTCCTTCCTTCCTTCCTTCCTTCCTTCCTTCCTTCCTTCCTTCCTTCCTTCCTTCCTTCTTCCTTCCTTCCTTCCTTCTTTCTTTCTTTCTTTCTTTCTTTCTTTCTTTCTTTCTTTCTTTCTTTCTTTCTTCTTCTTTCTTTCTTTCTTTCTTTCTTTCTTTCTTTCTTTTTCTTTCTTTTCCTTCCTTCTTCCTTTCCTTCCTTCTTTCCTTCCTTCTTTCCTTCCTTCTTCCTTCTTTCTTTCCTTCTTTCTTTCTTTCTTTCTTTCCTTTCTTTCTTTTTCTTTCTTTCTTTCTTTCTTCTTCCTTCTTCCTTCCTTCCTTCCTTCTTCCTTCCTTCCTTCCTTCCTTCCTTCCTTCCTTCCTTCCCTTCCTTCCTTCCTTCCTTCCTTCCTTCCTTCCTTCCTTCCTTCCTTCCTTCCTTCCTTCCTTCCTTCCTTCCTTCCTTCCTTCCTTCCTTCCTTCCTTTCTCTCTCTCTCTCTGTTTCTCTCTCTCTTTCTTTCTTTCTTTCTTTCTTTCTTTCTTTCTTTCTTTCTTTCTTTCTTTCTTTCTTTCTTTTCTTTCTTTCATTTGCTTACTTATTTACTTACTTATTCATTCATTTATCTATCTTTCTATCTACCTATTTATTTATTTTTATTCAGGGGTTTTTTAGAAGTCTCTGAAGGCATGACCAGGCCCCTCAGCCAATCTGAAGTGATTAGAATTTGTTTTGAACCTAGTGAATAATTCCGATGTGCTCACCTGGTAAATATTTCAATCAGAATGTGGCATTTTATTTGAATTACAATAGAGTGGTTATCTATGCTGACTTTCACTATTACATTTTGTCTTTTTTAATCCAGTGTAAATTTTGATGAAATTATTTTTGTTGCTACTTGTATGTATGAAAACAAACCAAACTAAACTCCCTTTTTTCCCCTCCAGAGAGGCAGGTGGATAAAGACATATGAATTGTAAAGGCAAATGATGCAAATAGAAGTCTCAATAGTATCTTTTCTACTTCTTTCCATGTAATTTTGCAAAATGACTTTTTAAGGAAATATAGCTGAAAACATTAATGTTGCCAATAAACAAGATTTCCATTCAATAGGGATAGAATCCCAGAATTGAAGGAAATAAATATTTCATTTTGGTAAAACTAACTTTGGAGCTAGGTAGGAAGCCTTTTCACTTCAACAGTCACATGCTCTCAAATTCTGAAGGGACCCTATGCTGACAAGGGGACTCTTTTTAACAGACATTTTATTTAGTAAATGAAGTATGATCTTCCTTTCAACTTGGCTGCTCAGCATTTCAAGTTTCTCTCTTCTGTAGATGGATTATATGACCTGTTATGAAAGAAAAGAATTCTCTCTCCACTCTTGCATTTTAGCTAGATTTGTCAGAGGCATGTAATTTTTTAAATGTACAATCATCTGCTTGCTTGGAGAAAAGTCCTGATTGTCAGATTTCTTCTTGTTAAATCGGGGCGGGGGGAAGCTTCCCCCTTCTATTTTATGATAATTGTGAAACACAAAGTGAAATTCCATTGCCATAATAAAATAAAGCTACCAGTAAGGCATATTAGATGAGATCATTGTTGTTGTTGGGAGCTCCTTTGGAGTATCATTAGATGAGGAATCTAAGATGGACCTCATGGAAAGATGAACCTGAAACACCAGGAAGTGAAGTAAATCCAGGTCACACATCTTGTAATATTTATCTGAGGCATAATTTTAACTTATATCTTCCTACAGTATCTATTCCCTCTTTAAGTCTGATCTGGGCAAACTAAAGGGATGCCTCTGTTAAGTAAAAATGTATTCTTACTCTTTGACCATTATAAACTACCTCTCATGAGTCTGAATTGAACTGTCAGCTTTTATTAAACATTTACAGTGTACCTAGTACTGAATTAAATTCTGGGAGGATAAATAGAAGCAGAAAGTCCCTGCCCTCAAAGAGCTTATATTCTAATAAATGAAGATAATACATACTAGGGAAATAAAGAGGCAAGGATTTGGAGAATTTTGTAGACTTTCTTCATGACCTAACTTGTGAGATGAATCCCTCAAGCAATGTGAATGGAATAGGCTTTTCTGAATTATATTGTGAAGTCACTCAATGGTTTTTCTGAACTAGAAAAGGATTAAGCTTTAGCAGCATTTCCTCCTGAAAATATACATGGGGAACAGCTAGGCAGCACAGTAAATAGCGCACCAGCCTTGAAGTCAGGAAGACCTGAGTTCAAATCTGGTCTTAGACACTTAACACGTCCTAGCTCTGTGACCCTGGGCAAGTCACTTAATCCCAATTGCTTCAGCCCAAAAAAAAAAGAAAAGAAAAGAAAGAAAGAAAGAAAGTATAGATAGGAAACAAGAATACACAAATAATTATAACATCTAGTCATTTAAATAAAATCAACATGTATATTAAGAAGGAACTTCAGATGATTCCCCAGACTGTTTCTCCCCTTAAATCTTTTCCAAATGACTGAATCATTATCCATGTAACAAAAATGCAGTTTTTATATATGCATGTTTGTATGTTTATGACAATAGTATATAATAGTTTAATAGCATTATATAATAATAATAAATGAAATCTAAGTTTTTTCCTTTTAAATTTTGTTTGGCAATGGACCATTACAGATGTCAAGTTTTTTTTTGTTTTTTTTTTTAATGCCAATAGATCATGTCCATAATTTATAAATGTACAATGACCACTATGAAGATTAATTTTAAGTTTTTAAAAGTTCTAATCTATGATTTCTCATATTTTAACATGATAGTTTTGTTCTGATGATTGTTTTAGCAACAAATCTTAAAATTCATACTACATTTTGGAAATGGTATCTCTTATTTTTTTTTAAGTCATGTAAAACCAGTCTGATTTTTCTTTCCTGTTTCATATATAGAAACAGTTTTGAAAATCTTTAAGTGACATATAAATGTTAGCTATAACAGTTGTAGTGGTGGTGGTGATGGTAGAAATAATATGAATGATGATAATAGCAAAAATGAAGACTAGTTTTAGAGTTTATTTTTTCACTTTTCTTTAATAAAACTAAACTTGATCTAACCCTTCATCCCAGAAACTATCACAGAATGGACAGCAGAATACAACCAAATAGACATATGGGACCTTTCCCAGCTGCCACAATCTGAAAATCTATCAACCTAGATCCCATCTCAATTTTGCTTTCCCCATATATTACAATAAGAGTTCCTGGACTTTAGGGTCTGGATTATCTGCCCTCCACTTACACCCTAAGGTCAAGCAGAATTTTCCATTTATATAGCATTCTCTCGTGTTTTGTTTCTTCTTCTTCAAATGGGGGGGGTTGTCTTTGAGAACAGGTCTGTTTCACTTTCTTTTGGTTTTTGGTTATAGTAAAAACTTATTTAAAGCATTCTTCCTAATCTACAAACACTTTGAAGAAAACTTTGTGAATATCTCTCTGTATATCTATGGCTAAGACAGCGTTTCATACTTTGCCGGACAAACTCATGAAATGTAAAAAAATGTTATTTGCTTATTTGGATACTTCCAAATTGACAGAGATTACCAGATATATGGATAGATAGGTAATATCATATTGATATGTTCTCCTGATAAATAAAAATTTTTGACATTTGGCTAACAGTGGTATGTTAGGGGAGACATTGATGGATATAATAGCAGATCAAAGATTTTTAAGAATGCTATTTTAAAAAATCAATATTGTATATTAAAGTTTAGAACCATGGGTTGTTTTTTTTTTCTTTTGCTTCTTCTAGCCAAGACTTTGTGCCCTCTTTGGTTCAGATCTATTATTCACTGCAGAAAAGAGAGCTCCACAATTCTTTGCCCAGCATCTCTTGCAAAAAAGCCATTTTCCCAGCATGCCAGATCAAGTGACTGGACTCACATATAATGGTATTAAAAAAAATTGTTACATAGGTCAGGAGGCTAATGCTAGTTTTGAACTCTAATGGGTCTTGCCATCAGTCTAGGTGATAAGTTGTGCAATACTCTTAGACTGCTTTTTATCTTTACAAGAGAATGGTATTGTAAAAATGTCAAAAAATATCCGCATGCCCAGTTCACTAGTAAATATACTGCTAAATTTGAACCTTTTTGGCAGTAGCTTATACTACTCAGGGGACCATATTTCCACAGAATGATGTATTTCAAAGTGTATTGGTCTCCATTGTAGGAAATTCATGTTTCTGTAGCAACTTAAAACCAAAACAACTGTGCTTATGCCATATGTTTAAAATATTAGTTATATGGACCAAGGTTAAGTGTCAGAAGTATATTGACTATACTTCTATATATTGAATAAAACTTTTTTTTATGAAGGAAAATTTATTGGAAATAAATCGGGTTGCACCTGTACTTGTATAGCATTTTCCTTGGAGGATCAATTTGTGTATATGAACTAATATCAGCTAGATATTCTACAAGAACAGTATTGATAATAAAGGAGAAGTTCATTTAGGAGAAAAACAAATAAAAAAAGCATAAAAGGCTCATACTGTATGAAACTGCAGAAATGGATCAAAGAGTTTGACAGGAAGTTTAATGTGTACCTAAGTAGAGGTTGACAGGAACATGCTGTGTGTGCCAAAGGTTCCAGTGATGGAAAACTGAAACATGGTGCTCACTGACCACAGCGTGAGCCTTGACACACATTGTAAATAACCCGGAGATATATGACTGCATTAAGCACCAGGCCGGTGTATTAACAGCAGTAAATCTATAGCCGCAGAAATGGCTGCCACGCAGGACTGCCTCTGATTAATATTTGTAATAGATTAATAGGAGCATGGAAAAAAAATTTCAAATTGTAATTCCCCTAAATGTTATCATCATTTTCATTCTCTTTCTTACACAGACTCGTGTATGTGGATACTTCCTTTAGTACCATCAAGTTAAAAGCCAAAGATACTTCTGGGAGAGAACATTTAATCACTCTCAAGCTAAAGACAAAGGTGAACTTTTGTTTTCATTTAAATGGTTGGCATAGACATGGTAGTAATTGTTTATTACTTAACAGTGTTTTGTAATTAAGAAGAAAAATATTTTCTTCATAAAAACCCCAGAGGCAGGCAGAACAAAATTATTCCTGTTTTCCATATGAATAATCTGAAACAGTGCAGTTTAGTGATTTTGTCAATATTCATGCAACTGGATGAAGACAAGACTTCTACTAACTCCCTATCCAGGTTTCTTTATAGCTGCCTACCACAAAGAATCTTAGCTATGTCAATTAACCTGAGGAAACTAATTTTTGGATTTCTTTATCTCTTTCTTATATTAATGAATTGACTTCCTACTGTTATAACTTAAAAGGAATGATTAATGATTTGACAGAGTTCTTTTTATTTTGATTTTTTTTTAGTCACAATTTAAGACACATAGCATGGCAAAGTATAGAAGTTAGTTTTTAATAAACTTTTAATTTAAAATGTTGAAGATTATACATTTTAAAGTTATTATGTAGATGATATCTTCCTCATCTTTCCTAGATACTAAATAGAGTAATATTCACCACATAGTGAGCAGTCAGCAAATATTGGTGATCAATAATCACTATAACTTTTAAAATAGGCATTTTTATAGATAATAGTATTAGAAATTTCTATTGGTTTTTAAATGAAAATATGAATTTAAATTGTTACCTTTGTAGCAAATGTGACTCTGGGAGTTCTTTATCAAGCCCTTTAGAATGCTTTTGACCAACTCGCATGTCTTTTCAGGTGAAAAAAATGTATTGTTTTAGAGTGCATGTATAATAGAGAGGTATCTTCTATATATTGGGACACAGTTTTTCTGTGCATATTAAAGATTTTTTTAAACAGCATTGTCAGTATCTGTATATGTGTACGTGAAGGCAGTAGTTAAAGTATGAAAATTGAATGTTTCCATATCTGGAAGTAGCAAGCCTTGTTCACATGTCCTTTGTAGGAAATTAGCAAAAAATCATTACATTGGAAGCTTCTCTTATCTCAAGTGCTGGATTTCCACTGATCTGGAATTTTTGGCTGAGATCTGCTGCTAACAACTTGAATCCACTAGATGTTCTTAAATAGCTATTCTTTATTCCTTTTTGCCTTCATTCCCTTCTGTGAGTTTCCTTCCTCTCCCTGTTTACTTTGTGTTTTGTATTACTAAATTTTTTTCCTCTTTGTATGTTGTAAAGATTTTAGGCAGGTCATACCTGCCAGAAAATTCTTAGCATATTGACAATCAATACTACTCAATAACAACATGTTCAGTTTACTGACCCAGAACAATGCTACATTACTTTATTTTGATGGCCCTGGAATGTAGGTTTTGAATAGTAATTGACATAGACAGTTTCTGCAGATTAGAGGCTTACATAGGAATAGTAATAACTGGGGAAACATTAGAATATGAAGAAAATCAGGACTTGTAACTTTTTTATTGTACCTAGTAGTCATCAATCAACTCTATTTCAGAAGATTGTAGTGATGAAAAGATCAATTGTGTTTGTCCTTTTTAAAAATGTGTCTGGCATTTAAGCTTGCCACAAGAGAAAATTAATATATAAAAGCGTGTGCTGGGTGACACAGAAATTTGATATCTGATGGTGCCCATATAAGCCATATTGAGAAATCACTCCTTTTATCAGTCCCTATCCTTTTGCTTTCTTTCTTGTTCTCTTTCTTCCCTTTCTTTCTTTCCCTCTGAATTTGAATAGTATAGTAACAATTTCAAACCAACTGGTATTAAAGTAGTAAGACAAAATAAATGGGAAGTAATGTTGTTTTTAAGAGAAGCTTAGCAATTGTGTTTTAATTGGCATAAAGTGATTTCACTTTCTATTTTAGTTAATAGGAATACTCTTTTCTAAGATAGGTGAAAGTCTTTTATCCTCAGAAAAGCTCTTATAATGACAGCCACCCAGAGTTTTTACTGAAACTCTATTTGTAAAACAAACAAAAAAGGTATTTGTTGTTGCAAAGATTGGCATGAATAAAATTTTATTTTATGCTTACTGATTATCATTTTTGTTTGACCTACTGATTATTATTCTTTACATACTCCTGCTTCTTAAGAAAATAATAAAGAGAATTATAGAATTTCAGAAGGGTTTTTTCAAGTATTACCTTATGCATAAGTTACACTTGTAGTAGTAGAGTTCATAAGTAAAATTAAGGTTCTGAGAGTTGGGAATGAATTAAGAGATCATATTTTCTTTCTTCTAGAAAGGAAAGGAAAAGTCAGGATGCTTCTGGTAGTAAATGGGATTATTCATTAGGATCTCAGCTTAAATAGAAACTGAAAATAAGTAGTTATAAGGAAGTTTCTCTTTCAGGAATATTTTGGCTTTAGAATATCAGTTATGCAATGATAGATACAGCTGTCCATTTAAAATATATGATACAACTGAGCTATAGGACATGAGAAAAGGATGAAAGTTGTTTTTGTACTCCTGAAAATAAGTAACCTGTCATTTTATATAAATAGACTGTCTCTCTACTAGGTATGGAAAATAAGAACTTGAGTTAGATAGAGTAGTCTCAAAAGAATATAGGAATTAAATACTACTATGGTTACTAGAGTTGAAATAGTTGAGTTATCATTCTCTCAAAAATTTTGTTCAACGGCCTCAATAACTTGAAGCTAAAGTAAAAGAAATAAATTTCCATTCCATACATATTGGCATTCCAAAAACACATACACACACATGAAATTCAACACCAGAAAACTTTATGCTTTATTATTTTAAAAGTATCTTTATGTGGTTTATTTTGCTGTAAGTCATCTAGGATATATAAGTAAAATAACCTTTTTAATTTCAGTGGACAGTTTCAATTTCTCCTTTCCAGTTCAAGGAAAATCAGGGTTCCCTGCCAAAAAATCAAGTGCTCAAGGTGAGCACTTTGTGGTGGAAATATTCTCTAATATCATTCTGCTTTGTGTTTCTTTACTACAAGGACACAACTGAACTACACAGTCAAAAAATCAGGAGATAAAGGTCTAAGAGTACCAGACAAAAATCTTATGCTGAATTTTCTGAGGAAGAAGTCTGTCTTAGAATCTAAAAAACATAAGATTCTATAGCAACTATTGCCATTTATACTTAATAAAATGTTACATTATAATAGTCATCATGTATTTCATTTCCCAGAAAGATATTTGATCACTGTAAATTGAATGTTTCAATGATATCTGAAGAAATACTTTATGTCACTTAGAGCTGTTTAGTTATTTAAACTTCTAAGTAAGACAAGTCAAGTTTTGGGGCAATGGCTCTATTGTTGAATTGTATAAAATTATACACTTTGACTATGGAAAGATGTCCTGAAGTTTGGCAAAGTGCTTTTCAGTTATCTAACTGGTTCCAGGATATTTACAGATAGAGGTAAAATATTATGAAATTAATGGCAGGATTCTATTCTTTGTATTAAATATACCAATTCATAATAAACTAGGTACTTAGGGAACTTCAATTTTTTTTCAGTGTAGGGAATATAGTTTGATTAAGATATGTTAATAAACCTAATTAACCTCTCACTAAGCAAATCTATTTTAGTAATTAAATTTTTTAAAGCAGGTTATAGTTTTGTCTGAAAAGATTTTCTACTTATTCATTTGCAAATATTTTTTTGCCTTGAAAAGGAAAGTGAGAGCACTTGACTTGTTAAAATCAGGCAGAGGGCCTGAGTAAAGATGAGCTTTGTTTCTTTCATCAGCCCTTTTATATCTGCTTTGACCTAGATTATATTTAGGCATATAGTTGTTTGATAGGATACTATCAAGGTTATAAGATTCAGCACTTAATTTACTTTTTCTTTGCTTTAAGTTGAAAGCCTATGAGGTTATGGATGCTTTTTTTAAGCAGGGAGTTTTATGAAAAAAATTATGTGTCAAAGTAATTACATGATATACTTTTTACCTTACTTGCATTATATTGTTTGGTCTAACATTTTGAAAGGAAAATAGATTCACTGGATATGATTTATAATGCTTAATCCATACATTCAATACATAAGAAACTGACACTTTTTCAAAGCACAATTTTCTACTAAAGAGACCATAATATCTAGTGACATAAGAACTGTCACCTTGAACTGAACAGTCTTTGAAATATAGCTGTATGGGAAGTATCAGGCTAAATAAGTTTGATCAGTTCTAAACACATTCTTCTCTCTCATCTAAAAGATAAAAAAGAAATAGTATGTATCAAAACTAACATTGAGTTAAATTAGCGAGTAAGATTTAAAGTTCTTGAACTGTTTCTAGAAAACATGCTAGATGCATGGGGATGGGCAACAACTCTAATCCTTATAAGATTAAAGTTAAAAAAAAAACCCAGCTTGGCTTTAGATTTCAGTGAATAAACAAATATAGAAAATTAATTGGCATCCATTTTGACCTTTGGGAGACCTGAAAGTTTGAGAGAGGATGATATTTCTTCATTTTGTTTCTTGGTAGTTTTACAAAAAAGATTATATAGAAGCAAAAGTGGAAACAAATAGTGAAATTGTTTACACCTAATTGAAGTCTAAAGAAATTTCTCTGAGAATTATGTGATATTTGCTTCTTTTTTTGTGGAGTTTTCCCCCTCATCATTTATAGCCTTTCTCAGGTGCTTTTCAAAAGACCAGAAAGGGTCTTATATTTTATAAAATATCATTTGCTGATAAGATGAGATCCTTTTCTATTTAACATGATGGCCTATGTACATTTATTTCTGTTTATGTCCAAAGCCATGAATGCCATATATTTAATGCAAACTTCATAGGCCACTTTCTGTATTTGGTTGGTACTTTGCTTTAGAATGAGAATTGATATTTATTGATGGACTGACTATTCCCAGCAGGTAGCAGTGCACAAAAAAGGGAAAATAAATACTTGCCACTTTTAAAGTAGTTGAGAACCTCATGACATGCTTTTATTATTTTGTTTGAAGTGATGTGAATTATTAGAAAGTCAGACATATTTACCAGAAGGTAAATGCAAAAATATACTCCACTGCTAAATATAAATGATTTTCGTACCATCTGAGTTTCAGGTTATCTGCATTACTGTTCCCCTCCATTAACCTAATCAGTCAAGATTGACTTTCAGTTGGCTCTTACTGCTACATCATATCAAAGCTGTTCTGTGCTTTTTCATTTAAATCATTTACATATCAGTCTATATCAGAATATCAAATATTTTTAAATTGAATCAGTTTTAGATTGTAAGTTACCAATAGTTAGGCTTAAATTAATACCTTTCTTTGTATAGTGTTCAGAAGAGTAAAATCTTCATTTTAGTACTTAGATCTTTTAGGGAGTTAATAAATATCCACTCAAATTCTTGTTAGTGATCTTCCATTTATGCTTATCCAAGAAAATACTCAAAATTGGGAGGTAAAAGAGGAATTTAATATGACAAAAAAACTATATCTTTTTTTATCATAAAGTTTTTTCTGACACTCAGTCTCCTTCAAGGAAAATAATGAAAAAATATAATTAATTACATATAATTATATGTATTCTGTACATAATATATGTATAATACAGTATTATAATACACACACACATATATAAAATTATAATTCAAAGTAAAGAATTCTAGAAGTGGACTCTCAAATAAGCAAATTAACAACTTTCTTTAAATAGACTCCACCTAACCTCTCTTCCTGATCTAAAACTACGAGAGATTCTGTGTCCTTTTTGGGAAACTTTAGTTCTTAGTTTTTTGTTTTTTGTTTTTTTTTTTCAATCATGACTATACACATATTAGAGATCCTTTCTTCCCCAGAAAAATTTCACTTCATAAGATTAGTTATAGACCTAAGATCCTATTAATGTCAGATCAGTTACAGATTTTGTACTTTATCCTCAATGGATTAGTCTTTGCATTCACTTCTTTCCCTTTCATTAATTTCAAATTCCTTAGTATACTTGAAGTTATTTGTTTGTTTGTTTTTTAATCTAATCTCAGCCTTTACCTCTTCTTAAAAGGCAAACATATTAATGTGGAAAATCAAATTTTAATGAAAAATATTATCTGTATAATTGTTATTGTACTTCTATATAGGTATATATTCCTTGATTATTTTAAGTGAATTCATTTCTTAATGAACATTTATTAAGAATTGTCCATGTATACAGCATTGTATTAAGGAAGTTGCAAAGTTTAGATAGCATAGCCTTTTTATTCATGAAATGTACAGATCTGTGGTAATACCTGTTTATACAATGTTGGAATTAAGATTGCTAGATTAAAAATTATATATAAAACTCTTGATTTAAAATAATCAAGTCTTTCATTCTATTTTAACAAAAGTCACATAACCTTAAAGATAGACAAAGAGGAGCTGTAATCATTGAAGTTGTCACTTTTTTTTCCCCACAGTATCCAACAGAATCACCGGATTGCTATGTAGATTTACCTCTTCCATTTTCTGTTTCTTGGACACCACAGGTAAGTTCTTATGTTTCTTATTAGTTATAGTTTAACTCATTTTGAAAGACATTTATATTTGTGTTCATTATCTTACTGGTTTGTATAGGGGACAGAAATCAATTTTCTGAGAACTCATGATTAAAAAAAAAAAAAAGATTAAAAGTTGTTAGTGAAGTTAAAATGAATTCTGAGACTCTTTGGAGATGATGAGAGTTTTGAAAATAATGGTTTTGGCCTTGAAAATAGAAATGTTATAAGATTATTCTTTTTGAAGGTTCCATTTCCTTGGCTAATTGGGACATTTCACATATAAATTCTATCTTGAAAGGTTTTATTTTTTATTTTTAAAATTTTAACATCTGTGGGCTATCTTTAATAGAAACATTGGTAAGACTCTTTCCTGAAGCAGCAAAAATGCCACTGCTACAATATAGATACGGAATCTCATTAATGATAATGTAAATAGATTTTAAGTAATTGATTTTTTAACTGTCTGCTCTTACCTATATCAAGTTCTGTTTTAGTGCTCCTGGACTTTAAATTTGGAAGATCTTTATTTTCTTTTCTTTTTGTAAAATAATAGACATGGCTTTGTGGCATCCATATTAAAAATGGGTAATTTTCCTTATGGTCCCTGTCTTCCTGCTGGGTTGATAATGTTTTGATGTATTTTTCTTTTGCTCTGATGAGAGGTCTGCTGCTGCTGCTCTGACATATTCATTTGGATGAATAATTATAACTTGCACAATGTCAAGCTGAAGATGGTAGGGTTTTGTGCGTCATGACAAGCCTAGTAGCCAGTGCAGGTGTCTCACAGCGTGATCAGCAACAGCCAGTGTATTCTGGCTCGGAGGAGACATTTAGAGTAGTAAGAAATCAGCACCAAGGGCAGCGCTGCTGCTGCCGCTGCCTCTGCTGCTGTTATATGTGCCAAATAAACACAAAGTGCTTCTCAATGACAAGGGCTTGAGCATCTACTTATTTTGGTTATTTACTTTTTTCATTAACCCAATGGATTTTCTTTTATATATTTTAATATATAAGCAGTCTATCGTGTTCATTTCTCATTACATGGCTCTGTGTTTAAAAAACTAAGCCAGAACAAACAAACCAAAACCAACCTCATAAACTCTCTGATGGTGGCCATTCCTTACTTAGATTCTTTCTGGGAAATTAGTAACTAAAGAAACTTTGAATTGAATGATAAAACCTTTTTGTAATATCTCAGGTATAGTGATGTCAGGGGCATATGGTTATATCAAAATCAATGTATAGTAATGAGGGCTTTGACCACATTAAAATGGACACCATTAAAATGGACATGCTTGCTCATGTTCTATTAAAATAGTTTAGCCTAGGACAAATAGTCTTGCCACAGGTTCTTGGTATCACATCTAACATGTTACAATAAATAGGCTGTGAAAATCTGTTGTTCTTGGAAAAATACCACAAATATAAGAACTTAATGAAAAAGCTTCTGAATGATTATCTGATGGGGATTAAAATATTTGTAATTAAAGGAAACGATTCTATTATATAATAAAGAATATTAAACATTAGAGCATCTGAATAGCAGTTAGAAATCCTGGATTTTTTGTACAATTCGACTACCTACTCAATATGAATAGTTATGTGACTAGCCTTTACCTTGGTTCATATGAAAATTATCTATAAATAATGAGACTTTTTTTCCTGAGTAAGAATACTGTGGAAAAGCTTTTTGTTTAAGTAAATAAATAAATAAAGCTTCTACATTTAAGTTTTTAGAATGTGATTCATTTGGAATAAGTAGGTAGGTAGATAGGGAAGGCATAAGCTTTTATACAGTGCCTATAATGTGCCAAGTGCTTTTTTATAAATATCTCATTTGATCCTCCTAGGGGATCCCTGGGATATAGGTGCTATTATTATCCCTATTTTACAGGAAGCTGAAAACTTTATCTCTATTTTGAGGAAACCGAAGCAAAGAGGGATTAAGTGTCTTATTGAGGGTCACACAACTAGTAAATTTCTGATTTAAACAATGTTCTTTCTGATTCTAGGCCTAATACTTTCCAATACACCATCAGCTTGCTGTTAAGAAACTCTTGTTGATTAGTTCAAATTGGTACTTAGCCTTTCAACTTGGAGTCTTAGAATTGACTGGGGTACTTAGAAATTAAGTGACTTGCCTAGGATTGCAGAACCAATTTGTACTACAGACAGTAGTTGAATCCATGTCTTTCTTGTTCCAAAACCAGTTCCTTATTCACTATGCCATGCTGCCTCTGAAATAAACTTTGCTTCCAGTTGTTTATACCAGAAATTATCTGTAGTTATGCTTCTGACCACACTTATTCTTCTCAGTGATCTATTTGTACTAGAGCATTTTCTTCTGCTTTTTTTCTTTGATTTTGTTGCCAGAAAGCCATTTACTCCTTCTCTTGGAGGGATGCTTAGAATTTAAAATACATATATATACATATGCATACAAGCATATATATATAAACATATCATCCTATGCATTTTATTTAATGCACTTAAAAACATTTGGTGCAGGCTTCCATAGTCTTCACCAAAGGGTTTCATGATAGAAAATTCATGGAAAAACCCCAGTAATCTTTTATATCTGTTGTTTTTCTTAAGTAGTTTAGAAATTTCTCCCAGGTCTGGTGCTGATGTCATATGGATGTGATCCTTTCATTTTAAAAAATTGTGCCAATGTGATATAAACTCTTATAAGTCCTATCAACCTGGAAATTATATTTAAGGACTGCCTAATCAAATTTAGAGAGATTTGTTGCTAGGTTAGCCACTAGAATTTGGCTTTTCTGAGGCACAGCAACTCATAAAACCATTTAATAAGGTATTGCAAAGTGTGATACTCATTGATGAAGGGAATACTCATATCAATAAAGTCATGGGTCCTTGAAATATGTTTAAGTTTTAGATTCCTAGAAATTCTGTCATTGTCAAATTGGTGGGGCAAAAAAGGCAGCAGATATGATAGGGGTCAGAAAACATTGAATTTAATCTATTTCTGGAGCCATTGCTAGAACCTTGCCACACCATGAGGAGGCAATGGAATAGGATTTCAATAGAGGTAGTATTCTTATTCCTCTCTTGCTATGAGGAAATTCACGAGACAACTTATCCTAATGTTTTGTGATACGGTGTTTAGTATCATATGTCCTAATTGTCTCTTTTATTAGCTTGTGTAATTTCTGGTTGGTCATATTTAAATCAAGTAATTTTTTAGTTTTTATTACAAAAGTAGAATAGAAGAACTTCACTAATTTGATCATTTGTTGGTTATAGTTTAGTGTGGTATTTAGTGTGCAGTTTCCATTTCTTGATTTAAATTCTGATGGATATTCTAGATGCTAGCATTTTTTTTTTAATTTTCATTCTGTGGTTCATGACTTTTCACATTAAAAAATTATAAATTATCCATTGGATGTTTGTAATGAAACATGGCTGAATTTTTACAGTACTATATGCCTCAAATGAATCAAGGGTAAATGATGAACAATTGTTTTAAACTTAATTTTTTGGAAGGTGGCTTTATGTACAGAGAAGTCACTAATACATTAAATACTGTAGTGTTGCTTTTATTTGAATAAGATGTAAAATAGTGAAGAATTGGAGCAGCTAGATGGCACAGTGGATAGGGCACCAGCCCTGAAGTCAGGAGGACCTGAGTTCAAATCTGGTCTCAGACACTTAACACTTCCTAGCTCTGTGACCCTGGACAAGTCACTTAACTCCAATTGCCTCAGCAAAAATAAATAAATAGCAAATAAATAAATAAAATAAAAAATCTTATTCAGAGCATAAATGTGACAAGTTTATCAGTAATATCTATGAGCTATTGAGTTAAAATTCTTTGTTGTATTTTTCTTTATTAGTCATAACTAGGACTTGACTTTTAAAATATATTCCTATATTCTATATTGTTAAGTTCTTACTAAGTGCTGAGAAAATGAGATGATAGGTTCTTACTAAGTGCTAAGTCGATACTTAACAATTCTCTAGTTCCAGCCTTTAAGGGAAGTTTTACCCCTTTGAATTTCTGGGGAGAAGCTTAATGTTTAAAAGGAGCAAGTTCATTGGTAGAAGTAATTTTTCCACAAGCCCTAGCGTTATTCCACGCCCATTTCTCTGGGAGAATAAAAGAGGGCGGCACTCTGGAGGAGGAGGAGTCTCTACTCTAGGTCAGAGTTGTTGGCTCTCTACAGGAAGAAGAATCTGGCCAAGAGATTGAGTTGAGACAGCAGATCTCCTCCCAGAGAGCGATTGGCAGTCTCTGGAGACAACAGAACATCACATGTCTCTATCTATTTCTCAGTTTTCTTAACATTTTGGCTTTTCCCCAGAAGTTCAAAGGGTTTTGTAAAACTCCCCTTAAAGTCTGGAACTAGAGAATTGTCAAGTACCGACTTAACACTTAGTAAGAACCTAATATCTCATTATCTCATTAGCACTTAGTAAGAACCTAACACTATGTAATTATATCTATATTATCAATATAACCTATATTAATTAATCTATATTAATTAAAATACATAAACAGGGAAAAACTAGAATTTTTCTGTTAGGTAGTTTCTGATTAGATAAAATAGCTTCAAATAATATTATCACATTATTTTAGAGTTTAATTGGCTTTTCAGTTCATCAAAGAATTGGATATCATAAAATTCTTTCTAATCTGAATTTCCCTATTAGATGAACTGTGCATATAAAAAAGCATAAATTCTGAATAATGTAACAAAATCTCTTACTTTACTGAATTTGAGGGCATAGAACCATACTCTCTCATTTCTAACCTTTTCATTTAAACATTTCTGTGTCAACCTTTCTCCTATTAGAAGTATTCCTCTCTCTTTACAAAACTTACCTCTTCACTTACATCCTTAGTTCATTTTATTCCTGGGTCTTATATCAGCAGCAGTAATTTCCTTTTTTTCTTGTGTATTAACTCTTTTCCTCTTTATCTACAGACCTGCTTAGGATTTCCTGATGAAATAACATTCTCTTGTTTTATCATCCTTCCCTCCCATTCACTGCCAAATTTCTTGGAAGAATAATTTATATCCATTCACAATCTTCCCTTCTAGTGTACCCATTTACTTCTCAAATTGCTTGAAATCTAGCTTCTGTATCTAAAACTCTACTGACCGTAATTCCTGGGATGTCACTGTAATGTCTTAATCTATAAATCTGTTTTTCTTAATCCTCCACTTTTTTGATCACCTTGCTGCCTCTGGAAACTCCCAACCAATCCTTCCTTAACATTATTCTTTGTTGATCTTTATAACATTGAACTAATTTCTTGAATCTTTTTAAAAAATATACTTTCTTAAATTTCTTAATTGACTTTTTCTTTCCCCCTTTAAATATTTGCATTTTCTATGAATTATTTTTCTAAGCCCACTTTCTTCTATTTATTTTTTCTTTAGTGATCTTTTCATACTTAAGGCCTCAGTTCTGACCTCTATGAAGATAACTTCATAGTTAACATAGATAACAAATCTATGTGTCCAGTCTCATCTATTCTTTGAAATTACTGATCCATGTTTCTGTCTCCTGTGTTTCTCTACCTATGTGTCCCATAGGTACCTGCATTCAACAACTCAATATTTCCCAAAATGGAACTCAACATCTTTACCTCAAAATCTATTCATCTTTATAAATCCTTTATTTCTCCTAATGGCATAATTACCTACCAAGTTAACACACAATATTAGTTCTTCTGGGGCAAGAATCAGCTTAGTATCATGGATTGAGTCTTGGACTTAGAATAAATTTCTTTTCTGTTTTAGACACTTAATTAAATATGTGATCCTGGGTAAGTAACTTAATTCCCTTCAGCCTCAGTATTTTTCACTTCTAAGTGGGGATAATAATAGGACTTGCTCCAAAGCACTCTAAAGACAAATCTTAAAATGCAATATAAATGTTCACTATTACCATTATAATTATCTTCGTTGTGAAACTCTCCTATGTCGTCCCTTTGCTGTGTCTGATACATGAAAGATGTTTAATAAGTGTTGAATTAGATCAAATTAGCCTAAATCATTTTTAACCACATCCTTTAATTGTTCTTTCTATCTCTTCACTACTTCTTATATTCTTCCCATTCTCTCTATTCCCATAGCCACTAGTTCTCCTTATCTTAGCTGAATTCCTACGTTCATTTTACTCAGTACTGTTAACTCCCTTCTACACTTCGAGGACTATGACCATGTCTTGTTTCCTTTTCATCCTTCTTCCTACCTAATATTGTTCCTTGCTATATAGAAAGTGCTCAGCTTAAAAAAAAAATATATATATATATATATATATGTATATATATACACATATATATACATGTATATATGTACATATATATATATACAATAAATGGGAATCTCATTGAGTTAAATTTTTATTAGTCTCAGCATAACTCCAGAGAGTATATTAATTAAAAGTTTGAGATACCAGCTTACTTTAGTTTAAACAACTGAAGAAATTTATCTCTGTCTTATTCATGAAGCTCTTAAGATGCTTGATTTTCTATTTTTTCCTGTGCAACTATTGCTGCTAGAGTTAAGACATTCTATTCATTGGTTCCCTCTTAAGTTGGCCAGAATTTTCAGAGACAAAGAAAAAAATGTTATTTATTAACATTAATGTAACTCATCTATTGAAGAACAAAGATATTCTCCTGCTTTCCAGTGCTTAAAAAAAAAAAAAAAAAGTGGATTGAATCAATGATTGCTGAAGAATTACTTTATAAATAACATCTGACAACCTTAGATGTGTCAGTTGTTATTATGGTTTTACTAAGAAAGTAGAACTGTTAAATTTTTGACCACTACTTTTATATTTAGAAGTTAATATTCTTGAAATTTCAAAAGAATATTTTATATTTGCACATATATATATAAAGAAATAAAAAGGCCATTTTAGATGAGAGTTTCTAATTATCTTGTTAATTTAAGAATAAGAAATGCTTTAAACTTGAAATGTCTGACTTTTTATATTTAAGCATAAGACTGGGGCAACTGTTCCAGTTTTGGCCCTACCACTATGTGACTTCAAGGAAAAAATATTTACCCTTCATTTTTCTTATTCACATATAAAAGAATTACATTAAATGTCCTCTAGGATTCTTTAACTTATAGAGATATAGAGCTCCTCCATATATGGATATTAATCAGTTGTTTAAATTAGATAATTAAACTAATAACTTAGTTTCCCCACAATTATGAAGCCAAAACATCACGGCTTCATGATTTGTTTGTCCCTTTAAACAATAGGAATTGCCAACAAGGCAAAATGACAATCTGTAGCTGTTTATTTTCAGGCCTAATTGTTTACTTTAAAAACCATTCCTCTAGGGTTCTAGATACCCTCAATGAGAATTAGCAGCAGGAGTAAAAAAGATGGTCAGTCATTTGATGGTACTATAAGAAGAGAGTCAAAACAAGAGAGACATCTTTAAAATAATAATCTTTTATTTAAAATTATTAAAAACATCTTTTTAAAGTCAGAAAATTCTTGGTGTTAGATGTGTGTGTGTATGTGTAAATGTGGTATGTGTGTGGTATATGTGTGTGTGTTTATGTGGTATGGTGTGTGCATGTGTTTGTGTGTGGTATGTGTGATGTGTGTGTATGTGTTTGTGTTGTGTGTGTTTGTGTGGTGTGCGTTTGAAGCTGCACACCCCACACTGAAGCTCTATACTTCTGTGGGACGGTAGCAAACAGAAGACATACCTGGGGTATGCTGGGGTAAGGATGATGAGTTTTGCCCAGGGTAGGCAAACATTGTACTCAGCTTGCTAATGAATGTCCTGTGGTTTCTCCCTGCATAAGATCTCTCATATTCTTTCCTTTCTCTCCCTGACACTGTCACCTCTCTGGTGGAGCCCGCACATGCCCTCACCCCCTCACCCTTGGACTCTTGTGAACGCTTCTCATGAACTGCCTGGTCTGTCCATATCACTCTCCTTTTTAGCAAACTTTAGTGACTACTCATCCCCTCCAGGATTCAGTGTAAAATCCTCTCTTTGGCTTTTAAAGCCCTTCACAACCCGCCTCTTTTTACCTTTATAATCTACTGACAAATTACTCTCCCTTTGTGTGCTTCAATTTGAATGGCATTGACTTTCTTGCTGTTATTTGCTCATGACACTGTCTTCTAATTCTGAGATGGTTTCTCCCTCCATTTTCCCCCTGCTTGTCTCAGTTTCCTCATCTGTAAAATAAACTGGAGAAGGAAATAGCAAACTATTCCAGTTTCTTTGCCAAGAAAATCCCAAATAAGGTCATGTACAGTCAGACAAGACTGAAAAACAACTGAACAACCTACTCGGTAGTATAGTTTTGGTATTGAGGATATTAGGATCAGTCAGAAGGTATATGTCCATGTTGAAATCTTAAACCTTGGCTTTTTTTTTTTTTTTTGAATCACACATTTTAATAACCATTTTCTGAAAATCTTTGAACCTAAAAGATGGTTCTGATAATTGACATTGGTACAATCTGCTGATTTTGTTGGAGCAGTGACCTTTAGTGACAAGTAACATTGAAAATTTTGTACTATGTAAAAATATACAATATGGTCATTATCTCAATTTTGTTTTTAGCATGAGCTTTTCTGAAACACTAGATATTGCCAACCTATTCTGTGCCATACTTCTGAGTTTGGCATGATTAAAATAAAAAGATGTCAGTTTATTTTTGCTTGTAAGTTTGATATTTCTAGTCAAGCAGATAGGGTAGCTTAGCTGGGCAAGATTAAGTGCCTACTTATTTTCAAAATGCACTTGACAGATTTTTACCAGCATGCGAACATAATTTCAGAAAAGGTTAATAATCAGAAGCAGATACTTTTCTGTTTGTATCATTTTGACCTTGTGGGCAAATACCCTGTTAGCATGGATAAAAATAGTATCAATATCAATCTCTTAGATAAACAGTGGTCAGCAGTGGTCAAGATAAACTAGTTAATGAAGTATAAAAGAGATGATAAATTCTCTATGGCTTGCTTGACAAAGAAATATGATTTGATTAAAAGATTTGGATATAGATATACAGTAAGAGAGAGCTGACAACATCAATGAAGCATGCAAATAGGATCAAATGAATTGAGTATTTAAAAGATTTAGTTCCCTTTTAAAAGAACATTATTGGAAAAATTACAATTAGTATTAAATTAATTGAATTTTTTAAAGTATCTGCTTTGTAATCCCTTGATATTTCCCTTTTCTATTGTAGCCTTTTGAATTCCCCAAAGATAAAGATAAAAAGATTATTAGAGGATTTATCTGTATGAGATATAGAAAATGTAAAAAAAAATCAAAATGGAAAGCAACTGTTGCAAGTACCAGAAAATTATGCTATTAATTTAAGTGTCATCAGAGCACAAAAGATCACATTCCAGGACTGTGCGAAAATTATTAAAATACTGGAAATAATAGTACTTAAGATGAAGATATTATACTCTAAGATCTGGTTAAGTGACTGACATTATTATATCACTTCAGGTATTATAAAAGTAACAAAATGCTTTTAAAGATAATAAGCGTTACATTTTGAGATTGGCAGTGTTCACACTTTTCTGCTTAAGTGCTTTCCTAGTTTAACATAATTTAATAACAGTTATGGGGGGAAATCTAACATTTCATTTCTAGCATATACCTTTCTTCCTCCCCTTTTGTAGCATTTTTCACATATAAAAATCATAAAATTTCATGCTCTAAGAAATGGGTTTGTGAACTGTTACTATTCTGCCTCTTTTGTCCTTCATCTAAGAAAGTATTCCCTATACATCATAGAAGGCATTTTCTACTTTATTTTAGCTCCAAAGTATTTAAAAAATATAAAAATAAGATAATTTTTAAGCTGTAAAATATAAGATATTGTAGTCTGGAATAAACTATCTTGAATAGATAAATTTTCTAGATAGCTGAAGGTTTACCTTTTAAGTAATAGAACTTGGGGATTTTAAATATTTTATGGACAATTTTCTAAAAGGTTCTGAAGTTCTCTAATTATAACAACATAATTAAGCTTTTCTTGATGATTTTATTATCTTTATGAATGTCAGTTACTGAATTCCACTAAAGATGCAGCTGCAGATGCAGGTAATATGATAACACAGGACCAGATGATTATTGACATAAGTAGTAGCCCTCTAATTTGCTTTCATTAAAATTCCCAATCTTAACTTATTTTTTGGTCATATTGTGTTTCTTTCTTAAGGAGAATAGCAAAGGAGGTATAGCTATATGAGGGGCTATGTATCCTGATTGTTGTTTCTTCAAAATTAATAGCAGATCCAAGCCATCTTGCCCTTCAGGAAATCATCATTGTAATCCTGTTAGTTTTCTTTGATTTAGCAACACCATCCAAAGCATTATCCATCATCTCTGCATTAGGTAGCAAAATGAACCACAAACTCCTTCTTATCAGCTTGCATCCCCCTCTCCTTCCACTTAGACCAGTTTTAGTCATGAGTCAAAAAACAGCATGGCATGTTGGATATAGGGCCAGTGTCACAGGGAAGAGGATTTGTGTTCAAGTGCTACCCCTTACTCATACCAGTTGCATGACCATGAATCCCTTAGCTTCTTAGGACAATTCACTAACACTGTATTACAGATGAGTTTCCATACTGATAAAATCAGAAGTCCATAATCCCATCCCCAGTGCTTCCCAAATGGATTGTTTATTTACCATTTCAAGAACTTTTATTAAGGTATCTTGGGAGTTGTAAATCTAGAGAGTTTTTTACATGTGTATATGATAGTTCAGGTGCTATTCCTGTTAATTCTCCTATTGTTAGTGTTCTTTCCTTCCTAAAATTGTTTTATATTTATTCATCTGTGTACATAAATTGTTTCCACATTAGATTCTTGGAAGTTTCTTCTACACAAAAGTGATTGTCATATTTGTTTTTATATTTGAACTATCTAGTACAGTACTTTGCATATAGTAATTATTCAAATGGATCTGTGATTTCATGCCTGTGAGTATATTCTCTCCAACAATGCAACTTGCCCATTGTTTGGAATCTTACTGATATCCCTCCATAAATTTGCCTCCACCCAATATGCTGGAGTCTTTCCTTGTATTTTGTCTTTTCATCAAGAAGAAACCATTTGATCATGCAAGGGAGGGTGTCCACTGGCTATTTCTCATTTTCACAGTGTAAAAAGAGCATTGTCTTTTTTCCCCCTATGCTTATACATTTCATTAATTTTATCCTTTACCTCTGTAAAGCTATATTTATAATGTGTTTCTCAATTCCAATCCTTAGTGGCTATAATGTTTCATATAACAACACTGGCAAGATAGTGTTTTTAAAACGGGTCTTCTTTCTAGAGGAAAGTTTGAGATTATTAAGTAATTGAGATTAATTATTAGTTTCCAAAAGGAAAAATAGTCCATTCCCTTCTTGTTTGTTTAATTCTTGGTCCATTTCATTATCTCTAAATGCTATTCCATGATACATGTACTACTAGATGAGCTTTATAGAATGTCCATTTAATTTCATACCATATCGTGTACCTTAGGCATTTGCCATTCAATTGACTTTTCTTATATTGATGGTTGATTCTAAACTCTTTAAGAGTACTTAGGATCTCATTTAGGATTCTGTAGTTAGCATGATGTTACCAGCAAAGATGAGCATTTGGAAGAATTCATACCTATATGATCTTTGGAATGCTGCATTAGATTTTCTTCAGACTGGTGAATGCCTTTTATTCCTCATTTGATTTGTTAAGAGGTTATTGAACAAAATTATCATTGTTATATCTTTTAAGAATCTTATGTTATTTTGACATTTGCATGAGAGATACCTTGTTGGAAAAAGCCTTCAAGATATCATTTTCTTATACTAAATTAGATGCTACTTTAAATTCTAAGAAAACAATAAATTCAGGGTGGGGATCTTGTATCCTTTACATTCTTCTGTCAAGTGTATGATGAGAGAGAAGTAGTCTGCTGGGGAATGGAGCTTGGAAAATCCTATCCAGTTCCCTTCTAATTTTATCAGGAAGAATGTCTTTGGTTGCTGTGAAGATTATTCCCATAAAACTCTAATGGAGATAGGAAAGTTGTCATGAGTTTTGTACTATTGAAGTCCTATGTTTTTTGGGGGTCGTTATTGTTGTTTTTTTTTTTTTTTGACATACCTTTATTCTCTTTTTCAGCTACCTTGAAAAATATTTCCTTAATTTCTTCCTCTCTACTCCTGATCTTTTCTGAGGTCTCTGCTTGGTTTTAGATGTGTATTCTGTGCATGGACTTTCTTGCATTCCGTGTATGGACTTTATTTGGTATCATTTTCTCTCAGCACTGTATCTAGAACTATGAAATTAGGAGTCAAATCTGGTAACTCTGCTAATCACTGAGAGTAAAGAGAATGCCATGAAAATCTCTTTAGATCTTTACCATCTTTTGCTTGTCTGTCATCCTTCTTCTACTTTGCTTTTTCCATGTCTTCAGGATGATATTGCCTAGTTATGTTTCTTACCAAATTTTCTTTACATACCTCCCATTCATCTAAGGCAGTATTATTCATAATCTTTTATCACATAGACAGATGTCTATAATTTCTATACTACAATTATTTCTGGATATACACTACCATTCCCATTCCGACTTTTCACCCTTCCCCTCCCATTCTCCATATATACCATCCACAACCCAGTGAGCATGTCCTAACAACATATAAAAAAAAGTTAAGCAAGACCAATTGTCACAGAGACTACTTCTGATAGCATATGCAGTGGTCTGTATGTAGCCACTTACTTCCCTCAGGAAAGGAGGGAGGCACATTTTCTCATCTCCTTGGTCATTATAGTTAAACAGCATTTATCTTCATTCTTATGTTTTTATCACTTACGTGATTAAAAAGAACAAGCATATTGTTCTCTTTCTACTTTTTTCCTCCAGCATAAGTTCATCCCAGTCTTTTCAACATTCTATGAATTCCCTATAGTCGTCATTCCTTATGGCACAATAATACCCCATTACATTCATATGCCACATCTTGTTTCTT
This sequence comes from Sminthopsis crassicaudata, assembly GCF_048593235.1. Lineage (NCBI taxonomy): Eukaryota > Metazoa > Chordata > Mammalia > Dasyuromorphia > Dasyuridae > Sminthopsis > Sminthopsis crassicaudata. The sequence goes on along the minus strand of NC_133618.1, from coordinate 107,238,922 downwards.
CACTGAAGTGGCATATGTCATTTCATTTTTTTTTCTGCTGCAAAAAATGCAGTTATGAATCAGTAAGATTTTTACAAATGGGTTTATATAGTAAATTAGTATTGCCCTTGACACTCTCTCTCTGCTTGACAAGTAAGGCAGGATAGTTCCATTTAAAAAAAGCATAAGAATTATATTTAAAAGACATGGGCTTGAAACCGGTTCTATTGCTGACTATCAATGGTCTTGGACAATTTACTTAAATAACTTGAATTGCCATTTCCTCATCTATAAATGAGAAGGTTGGACTAGTTGACTTTAGAGGTCCCTTAATTTGCCAAATCTCTGATTTTTATGAATGTCAAGTGTTTGCTGACTAAGGTAGAGGCTCTTTGGTCTCATTATGACAATTGATGTATATCTATTAAATGAAATTATTACAATCTGTGTTGATGCCCTTTCCTCCCACCATTTCCCATTTTTCAGCATCAATAATTCATTTAAGTAGGTTAGATTGGAGTTCTTTTAATTGCACATCGTATCTTTAAAAAATTTTATTTTTATAGTTTTGTATTAATTTTGATCTTTGTTCTAACAAATTGGTGGTCTGACTTTCACAAAGACAGCTGATTGAGGGTGACTAACATCTGTAATCAGTTATTTCTTGTCAAAATAATAATTTTTTTTTTCCTGATATAATTTAGTCCCCACTGGGTTCAGCAATTAATCCTCCATTTCTTGGAGACCATGAGGTATGGCCTAATGTGTAGAGCTCTGGGTGTGGAATTCAAATGGAATTTCAGATACTAGTCGTATGATCTTGGACATGTCATTTAACCTCTGCCTCAGCTTCCTCCTCTGTAAAATGAGAATCATAAGAACTCTCACCCTCCAGTGGAATTGTGAAGATCAAATTGTAAAGCACTTAGTACAGTGCCTAGAACATAGTAGGTACTATATAAAAGTTATCTGTCATTATTATAGCTAATTATTATTACAAGTCTTTACTGCCTGCTTTGGAAATGGCTGGAATGTACAGAGTGACCTGTTTTGTGGTTAAGATAAGGCATAAGGTTACCCATCAGAGCCCATGTTCTTAAGAATAAAGTCCAATTTATGGTCGGATGAGAATGTAAGAAAAGAGAATGTAAAAAAAGAAAAGATACTCCAAAAAATTATGTATGTCTTACTGCTTTTGGATACATAATGAAATTTGTTTCCTTCAATTCCTTTATTTACTTCTTCAAGGAAAACCTGTAAACATCCTCTTCCACAAGTTTATATCCTTACTCATATTCACTTTTTAACTAGGTAGGCTTAATTATTAGGATTCTCCCTATACTTTCCTACCATAAACACCTATTGTGGGCCAAAAAGCTGTAGAGAAGACTTGGGACAGTTTGAATTAATTAACTTTATTCCCAGAGAACCTGACAGGGAAGTCAGTGGTAAATCTTTGGACAAGGAATATGAAAAGATAGTTTTAGGGCTCTGACAGAGAGCTCTGGATACCCCAATAAACTGCTTTGTAGGCTGAATTTATAGCTTTGTGTACTGCTTTTATCTGAGGGAAGGGAGAGCTCACTGATTTTTTTTCTTTTAATTAAAGAAATTATTTATTATAATCTTTAGGTTTTTGAATGTTCCATTATATCAAATATGAAACCATAACTGGGATAAATAATAATAACAACTAATATTTACATAGTGCTTACTGTGTGCCAGGTGCTAGGCTTACAATTATTGTCTTATTTGATCCACATAATAATCCTGGGAGGTAGGCACTATTATTATCCCCAATTTTTTTGAGGAAGCTGAGGCAGACTGAGGTTAAAGGGCTTGCTGGAGGTCAGACAGTTGGTAAATGTCTGAGGTCATACTTGAACTCAAACCTTCCTGAGTGTGGGCCAAGCCTTCCATTCTCTGTGCCACCTCTTTGCCCCAAAGACTCGGGCAAATGCTGGCTCTAGCACTGACCTTAAATGTAAAGCAGAATAATTTCGAGATTAATATGATTAAGCTTTTTGAGCAATTTGTCCACTTATTGGCCATGGAGAAGGACTTCCTTTGCATTACCAACAATTTTAAGAACTGTGTCACTCTTGATTCCCACAACCCACTTTCCATCCACACCACAAATGTCACTGAAGAAAGGCACCTTAGAGGCCCCTTAGCCCAGCCTCTCCATTTTGCAGATGAAGAAACTGAGACCTTGGAAAGTTTGTGGTCCGCTACAGTCTTGTTTACTGGAATGTTGTAGCTAAGGGATTTATTAGCTCATCACCATGCCACTGTCAATGAGTGTTTCTAGACTCCACTGAACTGGTCTTTAGAGAGCAGATGTGGTCTTGTGGGAGGGTTGTACTTGAAGCCTTTTCAGGGGTACAGACTCTTTTGGATACTGAGTTCCAGTGGTGTAGCTACTGGAGATAGTCCCTGGAGATTCTCTAGCCACCAGTACATGCCCTGTGGATCATTACTGGAAGATTCTGTAGAAGAACTTAAGATCAGAATACTTTTTGGTCTTGTTTTGTTTTACTGTATGTTATACTCTTGAATTGTATTGACCCAGAAGTCCACTAAAACTCCCAAATCTTTTTCAAAATGCTCTCTAACCCCATCTCTCCATGTCTCCATCTTATACTTGTGATGTTGATCTTTGGAGCTCATATATAAAACTTTACATTTGTTCCTTTTAGATTCAATCTTAATAAATTCCAGGAAACCTATCTAGCCTGTCAAAATCTTTTTGGATCCTGATTCTTGTCATTCAATGTATTAGCTCTACCTCTCAGTTTTCTGTCTCTTGCAAATTTAGTAAGCATGCCATCTCTACCTTTATCTAAGTCATTTGTAAAAATGGAAAACAGTACAATCCCATGCATAGGTTCCTCTGGGATTCCACTAGAATCCTGCTTCTAAAATGATATTGAACTTTTAAATGACTACTCCTTGGGGCTGGACATTCAGCCTGTTTAGAGTCTGTGAACTGTTACTGTGGACGGTGTGTCCTTGGTTCTACTCATTTCACTTTGCATTTAATTCATTTAAGTCTTTAAGAAAAGCTCTCTTTTCTTCTGAGAGCATCCTGCTCATCATTTCTTTTATCACAATAGTATTGCATCATAGTCACATACCACAACTTGTTCTGCTCTTCTCCAGTTTCCGGACATCTCCCTTAATTTACAATTTTTTGCTGCCTGAAAAGAGTTGCTATAAATATTTTTTTTACATCCAAGTCCCTTTCCTTCTTGGTTGTTTTTTTTTAATCTCTTTTGAAATATAGACCTTGTAGTAGTATAGCTGAATCCAAGGGTATGTGTGATTTTATAGCCCTTTGAGCACAGTTCTAAATTGCTCTACAGAATGGTTGAATTTGCTCTCAACTTCACCATCAGTGCATTAGTCTCAATTTTTTCATATCCCCTCTAACATTTGTTATTTTAATTTTTTATCCTAGTATAATAGCCAATCAAATAAGTGTGAGGTAATACCTCAGAATTGTTTTAATTTGCATTTCTCCAGTTAGTAGTGATTTAGAACATTTTTTCACATGGCTATAGATAGGCTTAGTTACTTCATCTGAAAACTGATTGTTCTTATCTTTTAATCTGGTCATTTATTAATTGGGGGATGATTCTTATTTTTATAAATTTGAATAAGTTATCTGTATATTTGACAAATGAGACTTTTATCAGAGAAACTTGCTTCAAAAATTTTTTCCTAGTCGTGATTGCTAATACTATTCCTCCACCCTGTTTATTCTATTCTTTCTTTTTTTCACCCTGTCACTCCTCAAAACTTCTTTTGCTTCTATTACTTTCTATAGTCCACCCTCCTTTCTTTCACCTCTCTCTTCCCTTATTTCCTTCCCCTCCTGCTTTTAGAGGGGAAATAATAAGATAAGATAGATTTCTGTACCAATTGAGTATGTATGTTATTTCTTCTTTGAACCAATTCTAATCAGAGTAAGGTTCAAGTGTTTACTGCTACTTCCTGCATCTTCCCCTCTAATAATAAGTATTTTTTAAAGGAAGAAATGCAAGTGTATTTGAATAAAGATATTTATAATTTTTAAAAATAGATTTCCCTAATGTTAAGTTTATATATAATCAGATAACAGAATGAAATATCAGGTTTCTTGTTTTATCCAGGCTTTAACTAGTTTTACTCATTTTATTTTAATGTTTCATATATTCTAGTTTTACCTTTTAAGTTTTACCAACTACTTGTTGTCCTGGGAAAAATTAAATTCAAATCATTAAAATTCTTCTGAGCTTAATTTTTCCTGTGCCTGTATCATCCCTTTATAAGCAATCTAATGAAGTTGCTTAAGAAAGAATATTCACTTCTTTTTGTCCTATTTTATCCTGTTTATTGTAGCATTATTTTGATAATAATTAAATGATAACCTAGAGCCTAAAAGGGTAAAAGTCACTTCTTAGCACTGCAGAAGGTGACTTATGCGAAGATTAAAGGTTACATATAATAATAACCTTTTTCTTTAGAAGACATAATATGTTTTAAGTAGATTTTTAAAATGTTTAAGTATTTAGCCTTTCTATACACTTTAGAGTATTATTTGTGAGGTTGTTTATTCTTTATTTTGCAAAATTAAAATAAAAATTTTAAATGCAAAAATGACCTGATGTTGAAAGTTAATCTCTAATCCAGTTGTTCTTAATCTTTGTAGTACCATAGACCCAAAGTTATGTGGGTAAATGTTTTAACAACTAGCTCCCTGGGAGGCTGGGGGGAGAGGGGAGAGAATATGCATGACACACTTTTAATATCAATATGAATCTAAAACTTTCTTAAATCTACATAATCACCAAAACAATAATTCAAGCCACAATTTCTAGTATTTTCCGATTTTTGAGAAGTAAATGTTCATACTAAAATTTTAATAATTGATTCTCATAAACCCACATGAATTCTCCTCAGCATACTTCTTTGATATGTCTGGTGAAGTTTAAAGGCCTTTCTCAGACAAATGTTTTTAAATGCATAAAGTAAAATAAATAGGATGTAAAAAGGAAACCAATTATATAAAAATCAATTATCATAATATTAAAAATTCCAAGTTCACAGACTCCTTGATATCTATTAAGAACCCCTGGCCTAATGTATGATTTATCTTAAAGTTATATTTGTACAAAAATTATTTTATCAGAATGACTCAGAACTACTGATTTTTCAATTATTTGTGTGTCAGAGGAATGAGAGTTCACTGTTTTGAGTGGTAGGGGATTTAAAAACATCTTTTTCATTTAATTGATTCATTTACATCAGAGAAAAAAATTAGCCATGCCAGTTATACAATATATCACAAAATCACTAGCTTCTAATCCCTCCCCCTCCTGGGGGTGGAAGGAAGACAAGAAAATAGTTGCAATTTTTAAAATGTGATATATTTTTTAATGATTTTAAAAGACCATAATTCCCTTAAAAAATAAATTATGTGGTCATTTGCTTTGTTTTGTTGGACTTTTTAAAAGATTCTTATTTACAGTATAATTGTATATAATAGCTCATTTTGATAATAGCTTTAAGATCAAACTTCTATTTTAACATATCTTCATAGTGAAAAGGGGAATGATAGGAAAAACAGGGTGATAGAAGCCAGTGATATAGTAAGAAAAAGAAGGACACAACTCTTGTCTCCCAGAAGAAGCAAATACAAAAGAATAAATAGCTATTTTGGAAATTAAGTTTCCATGAAGAGCTCACACATTTCTCTTGGGAGGAAGTGACCTATAGGTTCAAGCTTTGTTGGGTATCTCTAGTCTCCCTTTTTCTTTGGCTTCTTTCACTTTTAATTAATTTTTGTAATCAGATATACAAAGGTGTAGAAATATGTTATAGAATTTTGCTATAGCAAAAACAAATGTAGAAATGGCTGTTTTAAGAGTTACTATTTTTACTGTTACCTCTGTGAAAAAATTTATAATCATCAAGTACCTATCATGGGCCAGATATTGTGCTAGGGGTTAGGGATTTAAATACAAGACTGACAATCTTTGCTTTCAAAGAGCTTACTTTCTACTAGGAGAGACAGGTGCAGATATAAATATGTGTAGAATAAATCTGAAGTCATTTGGAAGGCATCAGGAAGGGGTTTTGTGTAATATATAGTGCTTAAACTGAACTCTTAAAAGAAGAGAGTAGTTCTGATAAGAGAGTTGAGGAGAGAGTACATTCTAGACATTGAGGATGGCAAGGCAGAGATATGGACATCCAAAGTGGGATATCTTGTGTAAGAAACAGATAGAAGACTAAATTGTCTGTATCTCAGATTTCAGGAAGGAGAGTAATATGAAGCTGCATAGATGAAGAGCTTTCAAAGATAGAAAGGGGACTTAATGAAATGTTTATTGGTTAATTGTTTCTTAGAGACAAAAAGAGTTCCAGGAGATCAAATAGAGAAATGGCATGACAACAAAAGCAACAACAACAAAAAAAAATGATTGTCAGTTTTTTAGAATATGGACTAGAATGGGGAGAAACCTGAGACTGGGAGACCACTTAGAAGACTACTTAGCAGGCCAATAGAATAACCTAGGTGAGAGGGTTTGAACGAAGATGATGGCCATCTAAGTGGACAAAAGTATTTATGAAGTAGAAGAAGGTTGGATATGAGAGATGTTTTAGATGTAGATGTAGAAAAGTTATGGCAGTCATTGGTTATGTTTGGTAAAGTAGAATGGAGAGTTGAGGAGAACATCAAAGCTAAGAACTTAAAGGAAGAATTCTTCTTGATACCTTTAACAAAAATGAGAAAGTTTAGAAGGGTAGTTTTGGTGGGAAAGATAATTGTTTTAGAATTGGTAAGTTTGAGGCATCTTTGGGATATCAGGTCTAATAATGAAATTAATGATATAATATTGGAATTCAAGGGAATGACCACAGTTGCCTTCATAGATCTGAGTCATCTGCATAGAGATCATAATTAAACCCATGGGAACTGATGAAGTTTCCAAAAAAGAGAAGTGGACCCAGGATCAAACCTTAGAAAATTCCCACAGTTATGAGGTGTAATGTGGATAATGAGAGCCAACCAAGCAGACTAAGGAGTAGGAATGATTAAGGGAAGTAGTAGGAGAAACAAGGGAGAGTAGTAAAATGAAAATCATGAGAAGAAAGATTATTTGAGTGGACATGTTAGTTAACAGTACAAAAAATGACCAGAATTACATAGGTCAGAATTATCTTAAAGTCCTTGTTAAATAGAAATTAACATGACAAATGAAACCTAATAATACCCAAAATCTGTATACATAGCATAATTATATTTATATTGTGAAAAAAACTGTCAAGAAAAAATCCAGTTTTAGAATATGAAAATATGAATTGAAATGACTATATATAACTCTATGAAATGACATACAAATCTCTAGAGAAAAAATTTATAAGGAAAATTTTTTGCCATCTAAGTTTTCTATTACCCTACAAAAATACTAATGTGTTGAACATGGCTGACATAACAATCAGAATGTTTCAAGGACCTAGAAAAATGGCTTTGGGAATCAAAGCATATGCCTATAGAATATAACTTTGATTCCTGCTCTGCCATGGTCTGCCATGTTAGAGAAGTTTGGGAGCTGGTATAAGGAAAATGGAGTGTATTTCCTTTTCACTATAATAATAACCATAATTGCTATAGGCTTTTAAACTTGCAAAGCACCTTAAAAATAATCCCTTTTATCCTTTCAGCAATTAAAAAAGGAAGTTGCTGTTATAATTTTCGTTTTACAGATAATCAAACTGAGGCAGAGGTTAAGTGACTTGCCCAGAATCATGTTAATGTAAAAGGGGCTGTAGAAGTTTATAGGGGAAGTTTTCTTCTTTGATGTACTTGAAAAACTTGGTAAGAAGAAAATTGAGGAGCTAAAAGATCTTTACTTTGCTTTTGGTTCTGTTCATTAGAAATGTACTTCTTTGGCAGTCCATAAGCCAGCTATCTCAGTATTGGATTATATTATTATACCTCCTTTATTATATCATGTCATGTTACATTTTATCATATGTTATATAATAAAGACATTATATGTTTTTTAAATAGTAAATAAATTTTAAATAAAAATGATTATTTAAACATTCCTAAGAGTTTAGAGTGTACACATAAAGGCTTTACATTTTCCTTGTAAGTAGGTTTGATAAAAGATGACTTCCCCCATTTTCATCCTGCCCCAAAAGAAACTATCCTACTATTCATTATTCTGTCAAATCCAAAAACTTTCATGTAGTAATTAACTTTATTGAACATACTTTATAAATTTTTTTAGTAGGATCTTTAGGAGGAACTCCTAACTTTCTACAATTTTTTTCTCTCTTTAAAATGGTATTTTCAATCATGGAAATAAAATGATACTGTACTTTAATTCTCACTTATGGAAAATGTGTTTAAGCAAATTGATAAAATGTTTAATGTCCGAAACAGTGAGTTCAAAGAGTGGTTAAAAGTTAAATGTAGAGAAAAATATTGTTTGTAATTACCATTTGAATTCATGAAAGAAATGTAAAATCCTTTTTATACTTTTGCTTCAGTGAAGTGCATAACAAAGTTATATACTAATGGCATTTAAAGAAGATCTAGTTTAATCAAATTACAACTAGCACTTCATTTGATTTGATAACTACAGCTAGGAGAAAATTACAAAAAATTATTTCATGCTGGAATTCTATGAAGAGCATCCTTAAGATATTGCCTAATAGGAGCATAAAGTGGTGTATACACACATGTAATATATGTAGTTTAGTCATTAGCATTCTGTCTGTAGTAGTAATGACCAAAAATATATGATTTTTAGAAGAATCATTCTTTTACTAAAGTTTATAAATTTATGTTCACCTTTAAAAAGAAGAATCTAGAACCAGCAGGTGCTAAGGGTGGAGAAAAAGTAAACTGACATTTTCCAACCATGAAACAATTTAAGCTGTGAGTGAAGTCTTAAAAATATGTGATTATGCTCCATTTTAAGAGAAAGAAGTCATCCTCTTTTAGTAGAATATCATATGACCAATTTAGCCCTCTTCTTCCCACAGAGTTCATTGACAGACATTCACAGTCAGTTTTTGACTACATTAGAATCACTAAAGGCATTCTGGGATGTCATGGATGAGATTGATCAGAAGACTTGGATTCTTGAGCCAGAAAAACCCACACGGAGTGCCACTATGAGAAGAATTGTGATAGGTAAGCAGAAAACAACAATTAAAAATTAAACTTTTTGGGGAAGAAAGAGTTGCTTTTGTTTTGTTTAAGAAAAAAAGAACAAAATAGTACCTATTTTGTTGTTAGCTGACACACAGCTAATGTGAATATTAAAAGAGAGGTCAAGTGCAAATTAGGTACAGCTGGGTAGAGCAATGGATTTGACAGAATATTTGACAGAATATTGCTGTAATAAAGATCTTCTAATATTTCCTTCATAAAACTCCAGTCTCAGGATATGTGTGGACTCTATTCCTCCTCTGGAAATTAATTGGTGCATACAGCTGAACAAGGGCAGCTAGTTAACTAACACTTGCTAGAATGCTGGACTTGAAATCAGGAAGACTCATCTTCCTGTGCTCAAATCTGTTCCCAGATACTTACTAGCTGTGCAACCCTGGACATATCACTTACCTATTTGCCTACCTCAGTTTCGTCATCTGTAAAATGAGGTGGAGAAAGAAATGACAAGTATTTTTGCCAAGAAAATCCCTATTGGGGAGGTCATGAAGAGTCAGACATGATTATAAAACAATTGAACAACAATAAAAACTAAAAATTATTTTAAACATAACTTTATATTTCAGAATAATTTTGATTTAATTATCAAGTATGGAAATACAAATATTATGAAAGAAAATTCTGTGTAGATATAGAATTTTACTTATATCATCTATCTTATAATGAAATGGAAAATCCTTTGGAGGTACTAAGAGACTAAGTGAAGTGATTTGACTCGGGTTATAAAGCCAATGTATTAGAGGCAAAACTGAAGTCCAAGCCTTTCTTGACCCTGAAATAGATGCCACAAAGATAATTCTCAAGACTAAATTGTAAAACAGTTTCCATTTAGCTTTGGGAAAGGAAGTTCCCTCACTGGAAACTTCATACTAGTGAAAATAGAACTAGAGAAAAATTTACAAAATTGTGTAAAACCTCAGAGCTTGAAGGACATTTTGTATTTATATTATCAGTTAGAAACAAAATTTTTATCATTAGTGTTGAAATTCATAAGTTCTTGACAAATGTTTGCTAGTTAATTGAAACATGAAAATCTATATTACAGTAAAGTTCAATTAGTAGATAAATATTCTTCATTTTGGAAAAGGCTTCACCAAATAATTATTTTATGAAGATCCCCCAGTGTAACTAAAACAATTCAGTTTATAATGAAAATTATAAAGTAGTGTTTTGCAACTACAGTATAAATCAAATCCCACTTAGATATACCCATTCTGGCTACTTCCTGCCAAATGTCCATGTTATTTATTTACTCTACCCATTCTAGATTTGCTGGCTTTTGCCTAGCTTGGGTCTTGCTACATCAGGGATTGTGAAATGGAGAATCTTTATAAATAATGCATGCAGTCACTTTGGAGTTGGCTTAAGGGAGATCCTCCTAAGTAAAATGCCATATTCTGGGGCTGGCAGTGGGGGTTCAGCGTTTTGTGTCTGTGAGATAATAAAATAAAGCCACTGACAGATAAGGGAATCTTTGATCCCAACTTCAGATGTGTATCATGATACCATGTGAACCAGAGCTTTTGAACTGTTTCTCATCTCCTATCCCTTGCAGGGCAACTTGTACAAAGATATGTCATGTAATTTGTTATTTATAGATAATTATTGAGACCAATAAATAGCTCACTTTAGACTTAGATGTTCTATTATGAAATAATAAATAAATACTTGTCCCACCATTTTATTTTAGAGGAGAGGGTAATTTTGGTTTTGATGACTCACATGGTAAATACTTAATAAATGCCTGTTGACTTGAAAAATCTGTATTTTGGACTACAGTTCACATAGGGCAATTGTATCTTTTTCTTTCTAGTGATGATTCACAATACAATGGGGATGATTTTGAATTATGAATCATTTCCAAAGTGCCACAGGATTACCGTAGTTTCTACTAAGATATTGTGGCTTATATACAAAACAGCTAAATATTCCACTATTCTTGGGTAGAAAGCACTGTTTCCCAAGGTGTTATTGGCCAGAACTTGAAACAAGGTGCTAATGCTTATGTACTTAGTTCACACCTTTAAAGGAGTTCACACATTAGTTCACACATTCACACCTTTAGAGAGCATATATAAGGAGAAACCCACAAACCCACTCTAGGGAAGGAGGAGTCAAGATTCATTCCATTTTCCACCTTTGTGCTGGATGGAGGCTGAAGGACAAACCTTTGGATTTGGAGACATTCAGAGAGAGCTCTCAGAACCAAGGAGAGAGATAGGCCTCTACTAAAGATAGCTGAGCCCCAAGTGAAGGAAATAAGATTTTGGAAGAGACAGTAAAGGATTTGGACTTTAATTCCTGGCAACATTTGGGGTTATTGAAGTGAACTGAAACTAAGGCTGCCGTCAGAAGCTCCCTGGAGAACATTACACTTTAGAGAAGAGAACATAACATTTTGGCGCCCGAACGTGGGACAGACACGATCCTGATTTAGTGGAAAAATTTCCTCGACCCAGAAATTAGCGTGAGTACAACAAGGAAACTTTGTTAAAGGTCTAAACTAGTGCTTCAGCTAAAATGGGACAGATATTTAGAAAACAGCCTTCTGTTTCTCTTCAAGGAAAATGTGTAGAGAGCATTGTCAGGGTAATGAAAAGCCAAGGTTTGATTATAATTTGGGAGCAGATCACTGAACTTTTAGAAACTGTACAGTATATAGCTCCTTGGTTTTCTATGGAAAAAGAACTGGATCTAAATGAATAGAAATTAGTAGGAGAGCAACTTTTTCAATTCTACAATAAAAATGGACCTGACTCAATTTCCAGAGACACACTTAATACATATAATTTAATACTTTGGGAAATTATATAAATTATAGAATAAGGAAAAAGAAGAAGGAGCAGGAGGGGGAGGTGCCAACTAAACTAGGTGAAAAGGATGAAGAATCAGATAAGAATTCATAGCAGGAAAAATTAGATCATTTCCAATCCCCTCATCTACCTCCCTCAATTAACCCTTTATGGGTGGAGGGAGGAGGAGGGGGAGAGGCAGTAACGCAATCAGAACCATCTATTAAGCAGCCTATGACAAGATTAGAAAAGGCATTGGTTAAAGCAAAAAATGAAGGACAGGATGTATCTGATTTTATAAATGCATACTCTGTGATTGAAGAGCTTGACTCTTCAGGTCAAAAAAGAAGAAGATACATTCCTTTTGATCTGGAAAAAATTAAGGATTTGAAAAAGGGTTGCACTCTATGGGGCTACATCATCTTATGTTAAGATGTTACTAGATAATTTGTTTTATGCAATTCTAACCCCAAGTGATTAGAAATCCATAGCTAGGACATGTTTAGAACCTGGACAAAACTTGTGGCTTTTGGAGTATCATGAATTATGTAGGATTCAAGCCAGATGCAAAAGGCAAACAGGATTTAATACACAAGTCACTTTTGACCAACTAGCAGGTGAAAGTCAATATGGAGATAATTCAGCACAGATTAATTATTCCATAACAGTGTATGAGCCAATTTCTAAGGCTGCAATAAAAGCTTGGGGTTCTCTCCCAGAAAAAGATGAAGGTAAAGCCTTCACAAAAATAGAGCAAGGTCACCAATGAACCCTTTGCAGATTTTGTGGGATGTTTGCAGGCAGCAGTCACAAGAACCATTGGAGAAAAATGTAGCTACAGAAATAATGACCAGACATCTGGCTAAGGAAAATGCCAATGAGGTTTGCAGAAGAATTATATGGGGATTACACAAAGACCATGCTTAACATGGGAAGACAGGGTCCCTCTTGGCAAGGAACTTCTAGAGAGAGTCGTCGATGTTTCAGTGGAAAAATAGGATATCTTAGAGTTCAATGTAGATATAGAGATAGAGTGAGAAAACAGGGTGAGAGAAGACCTAAAACCCTATGTCCAAAATGCCACAAGGGCTTCCACTGGGCCTCAGAATGTAGATTGACCCAGGGAAATGAGAGGCGGAGCCCAGCTCCAAGATATCATACAAAAGATAGGTGGAGCATGATGGCAGCTGAGTTTACACCCAGAGAGTCTTTAGAAGGTCAGGACTCTGATGTGATCTATCAGCCAAAAAGAAATCAGATGGCGGAAAGGGATTACATGATTAACCAACAGAAAAGCAATCAGATAGCAGAAAGGGAATTCACTTGGGGGAAATACAGGCTTTTTAAACCAACAGGGTAGTGTCCAGTGAGAGCAGCTCCAATATAATTGCCAGATAATGAGGAAAAATCCCCAAAGTGGTAAATAGAAGGGACTAGATACGTTAACTGGCTGGGAGAGAGGGTTTGCTTGTATTCTTACAGATAGAGAAGGAAACAGATGGGTGGCAACAAGCACCTAGAGAGAGAGACAGAAAAGGAGAAAAACCTCAAAACAAAGAGAAGACCCTCATCTGACACTGAAAGAGCATGGGTGATAAATGAGACTGTTGCAGAACTTGAAAACCAGCAGGAATCATTGGATTTCCTAACATAAGATGAGACTATTGCAGGACTTCAAAGCTTGCAGGAATTATTGAATTCCTGGCACATGAACTAATGGACAGTAGATTGGTTTTAGACTATTTCTAGGATTTATGGGTATGTATAATTCCTCATGTTGATTCATGTTATTTCACTACTAGTCTGTATTATATTGCTATGTGCTTATGGAATTTATGGAATTATGTGTAATACCTCCCATATTGATGGATTTATGTATATCTAATTTTAGATTGAGCCCCTTTAGAAATCTGGTAATCTGATTTGATTTCCCATTTCCTTTGGTCTTTTCATCTCCCTTCCTGAGAAGTCAGGGAGGGCATGATCACCTTTTTTGGGGTTCTCACCTCCTTGAGAAGTCAGGGAGGTCATGACCACTTTATGTTCTAAATCTAAAGAGAGTGGGAGAAGTTATGGGCCAGAACTTGAAGCACAGTGCTAATCCTTATGTACTTAGTTCGCACCTTTAAGGGAGTTCACACCTTTAAAGGAGTTCACATTTTGGTTTACACATTCATACCTTTAGAGAGAATATATAAGGAGAAACCCACAAACCCACTCTTGGGGAGGAGGAGTCAAGATTCATTTTTGCATCTTTGTGCTGGCTGGAGGCTGAAGGACAAACCTTTGGATTCGGAGACATTTGGAGAGAGCTCTGAGAACCAAGGAGAGAGATAGGCCTCTACTAAAGATAACCAAGTTCCAAGTGAAGGAGATAAGATTTTGGAAGAGATAATAAAGGATTTAGACTTTAATTCCTGGCTGCATTTGAGGTGATTACCCTGAACAGAAACGAAGGCTGCCTCCAGAAGCTCCCTAAGAATCCTGCTCCTGGAGAACATTACACTTTAGAGAAGAGAACATTACACCAAGGCTATTCTATTCATAATAATTCTTGCTTTGTAAATTGAAAAAGTTAAAGGAATTTAAATATTAAATAATAAACCAAATTAGAATATATTGGGACAATTATCAGATATCAATAATGAAAAGATTTTCTTCAGGAATATCAAATAAGAATTTGTCCTTAAACTTTATTTTCCTCTCATTTCCCCATCTTGTTTTATTTCTACTTCTTTCAGAGGATTGTTAGAATGGATCTGAATTGGTTTTCACTTATCTTCTCCATAATTTGATAGATTAATATGTCCTTTCCTTTTTTTTTAGAATTATACTTTTAACATTTTTAAAAATTTTGACTTCTAGTTTCCCTGCAGTCTCACCCTACTCTTTGAGAAGGCAAGTTATATATCAATTATACAAAGATATATTTTCTATAGTTCCCTGCTAGCTGCTTCCATGCTTCTGGTATTGATTGGTCTTCATGTGACACTCACCTATGATCCACTGCCATTCTTCCTTTAAGGGCCAAGTTTTCAGCCTGAGTGAAGATTAAGTTAATATGCCTCCTGCCAAGGGCTCCCTTTAAAAGTAAAGAATTAGCATTATTTGGATTAACCAATTTACAGAAAACTCTTTTATTCAGAATTTGAAATAATTTTTTTAAAAATCTGGATTTTAAAAAACTGCATATTTGGGAAAATATGGTGTGTTTTTTTATTTTTATCCAAAGATTTGTCATTTTCTCTATTGGTGCTGATTGCTTCCTCTTATTATGTTTTAAATATTAATTCTTTATTTTCAGAGTAACCTCAAAAAAAGACTTTTAATGAGATGTAAAAGTATCAAATTTCCGTGTTCATATAAGCTGAAAACAAATTGTCCTTGAACAGAGTAAATAACTTATAATTTATTCTAAACAACCATTAACATGAATGGTGTTTTAAACTACATATTAATAATGACTAGAAGTAATCTCTAATTAATATATTACTAAAGTTAACCAAAGGAAACTTGAATAATAGAGCAGATTTTTTTGTTTTTCCAAAGACAATTTTTGTTTAAATGGGCTTCACTTTTATGAATAGAATCTTCCTTCTTGAGTGAATAGCTTTTCACTTAAAAAAGAATTGCCTCCTATCTGGGAGAACTTTTTTCATTATTTTCACAAACCAATCATAAAGCTTGACCATAAAGCTGAATATTGTAAGAACTTTATATTTACAGTTGACAGTGGTTACCATTTACTTAATGTCAATTTCTTTGGCATCTGATCCATGTTGACTTATGAAAGAGAAAATTATTTAAAGGGGCATAAAAACCTCAGTGCTGTTGTTTCTTAATTTTTTTTCATTCGCTGATTTGTTGGTAACACTATAGCTTTTGAAGACTTTGTCATAACTGAGATATTTTACTTGTGGAACTATCATCTTTAGAAGAGTAATATGGTTATTTTTTTAAGTCTTTTGAGCAACTGTTCAATAAATTGGAATTTTACTTTGAATAATAATTTTGACTTCCTACCAAATTGTTTCTTCCTCTTTTTTCCCCTCTTCCTTCCCTTTGTCCTTCCTCTTCCTCCTCTTCTTTTTCTTTTCTTCTCCTCTCCCATTGCCTCCCTCTTCCTCTCCCCTGTCCTCTTCCCTTCCTTTCCCCCTCTCCTCTCTTTTCTTCTGCCAGATCTATAATTATTTTATATTATTTCCTTGAGATTTAAATTGATAATTTCCTTTTACATTGTAGGAAATAATGTTTCAGTAAATGTAGATGTAGACCCCAGGCATCCTACAATGCTTCCTGAATGCTTCTTTCTCGGTGCTGATCATGGTATGACAGTTTTTTTTTCCTTTTAATTTTACTAATTGTTTGATAGACCAAGTTATCTAGTCTTGGTCTGCTAATATCAAAATATTTGTGCTTTTGCTACCAGTATTGTTATATATAAAAATATATATAAATTAATAAATAGTAATACATTTCTCTCTTGTTTTCTCTGTATACATATCAGTCATTTGAACTATAGTAGTCATGATTATCACTTAAAGTAATTGTTTTGGACTTTCTAACAACATAGTTTAAAAGCAAGTACTATTCAAATTATGAAATTCCGAAAGAAATAAAAAGAAGAAAAATTGATGTCGGATTTTTTCCCCCCCTTAAGTGGTAAAACCCCTGGGAATTAAGCTGAGCAAGAATATACATATGTGGTAAGTTTGAGAGTAAGCAATTTTAATTATTTTTCTGTGTTCATGGCCTAATATTCCAAGTGGTTTTTTTTTTTTTTTTTTTTTTTTTTTAAGATTATTTAATTGAAAAGCTATTGGGTGAAATAGTTTTACTTTTTTTTACTTTTAGGGATCCAGAAAATAGCCTATTACAAAATTTGAAAAATGTTTTAGAAATTGAATTTCCTGTACGTGGTATCCTGGAAAAATCTGTAAGTTACTCAGAAATAATGCATTTTCCTAAGTAGGGTAACCTGACGAAAGTCAAATGATCCCCTTATATCTGACAAAGACAAGAAATTGAAAAGGGAAGTAATTGGCAGAATATTGTAGCAAAGATTTCTGAACTACAAGTAACAGTTGCATCAAAGAACTTGTTAACCTTTGATTGGTGGTTATAAATGTACTTTTTTTCATGGTCCTCATAGCAGCAAGGTGATTAATGATAGACATCATTATTATTAAAAGTGGGGGGGAAAGGTTCAGAGTAGCTAATGAGATGTTTGGTGTTCCTACACCATTTTCATAGGGATGACTGAAGTAAAGTTCTAATTAGCTTAGTAGAATTGCTTATCAAGATAGTGGCACAACTCTTTCAATCTTAGCACTATTACTGTGTTGTACAAATAACTGTAAAGTTGATTTTTGAACAGAGTTTTGCGATTGTAAACTATCATTTATTTTTTTTTAAAGTTAGCTATATAACTGTAAAATTGTAGAACTAATTCCAAGCCCCAGCCTTTACAATATTACAGTGAC
This sequence comes from Sminthopsis crassicaudata, assembly GCF_048593235.1. Classification (NCBI taxonomy): domain Eukaryota; kingdom Metazoa; phylum Chordata; class Mammalia; order Dasyuromorphia; family Dasyuridae; genus Sminthopsis; species Sminthopsis crassicaudata. The sequence continues at coordinate 107,221,433 of NC_133618.1, read as the reverse complement.
ATAATGGGTATTGTATCTTAATATAGTATGGGAAAATAATTAAAGGGACTAAGCTTTATGCCGATCAAGAAAAGAATTCTTTAGAGCATGTTTATTGTGCCGATGTTATTAATTGAATAAGGAAATACTAGATAGTAATAATACTATCATCTGTAAATAATGCACATTTATCTTTAAAAATTACCGAGCATATCTTAAAACTGCCCCATATAATTTTTCTACTTTAAACAGTGAAGTTTGGAAATTAAATTACAGTTTTCATTTTAAGGATTTCACAATGGATTGTGGGATTTGTTATGCTTATCGCTTGGATGGTGCCATTCCAGATCAAGTATGTGATAATTCCCAGTGTGGACAGCCTTTCCATCAGACCTGCTTATATGAGGTAAACAGATGTTTTAAAGCTTCACTTAAAGTGTTTAAGGTACATGGATTCTGCAAGTCATCTAAAATCTTATCATGAAATTTTTCTCTTTCATCAGCCCTTTTACCAAACCCACTAGCAAGCACAAGTTGTGATCATCTCTCTCCCCTTTTGTGTCTATTGCACATTTTCACTGTATGTTGTAATAGTTTGTTTTTTATCTGGAAGCCTTTATTTCCCATATTATTAGACTGTGAGCACCAAGAAAGTCATTATCTATATTATCTTGGTTTTGGATCACAGTAGATATTTACGAATTCTAGGAGGTAAAAAAATGTATTTACTTTTATTTCATCTATGAAAACATAGATACTAATTGGTAATTCCATGTAAAAAATCCTTTTAGGGGACCCTTACTGGATTCATTTCTCCCCTGAGATGGCAATCTTTATTTTTCAACTCCTAGAGCAATTTGTCATCATGTCTACTTATTCTCCTCTCCCCAGCTCTTCAACTGTATGCAATCTGACTATAGACCTATTCTCAGAGGTATCCACAATCTTTTAATTACCAAATGTGCCAGCCTTTTCTCTTCCCTCGCCCTTCTAGCCTCTGCAGTCTGTGATGCTGCTGGCCACTCTCCCTTGATGCTGTCTCCTTTTGGGGTTTTCTTTTGCTTTTTCTTGTCTGATCACTCTTTCTCAAGCTCTTGTGATGGCTAACTATTGAAATCAGACCTTCCTATTTAAGGGTGCATATCCAAGGACACTGATCCTCTTTTGTCTCTCTACATTTTCTCACTTGAGGACTTCATCAGCTCTCATTTATCTCCAACCAAAAAACTCCATTTCTGCATATCTGACTCTTATCCATCTATTCATCTACTTAGTGAATATTTCAAATTGGATGGCCCATGAAAACCTCAAACTTGGCTTATCCAAAATGGAACTAAAAACCTCACCTCTTTGCAGTCCAGGGAATCATTCATTGTTCCAGTAATAATAGTTAGCATTTACATAGCACTTTATGTTTTGCAGTTATATACCTAGATATATGTGTATAAATAGATAACTTTGTGGTTTCTAAAGTACTATAAAATGCTTTACAAATGCTGCATTTATGTATCAAATATAAATGTATGTATGTATATTTTCTTGTTTTATTCTCACAACCTTGAAAGAAGTTGCAGATGAAGAAATTGAGGAAGAAATTAGGATCACATAATTTGTAAGTGTTAGAGGCAAGAATCAAATCCAGCTTTTCCTGACCCAAAGTGTAGTACTTCATTCATTAAATTTCCTAATTATGTCTTTTCTTTTCTCTTTTCTTTTTTCTTCTTTCTCTTCACTTCCTTCTGTTCACATACAGTATCAGGTGCTTTGCCCAAAGGAATATAAATTTTGATCACTAAAACCTTTCAAGATAATCTTGGGGTTTATGGACTAGGATCCTGCCTTGATCACTCTGGCTCTTATTGACTGACCAACAAAGATCTCAGGCCCAGCTCATTTGATCTTTATTTGGACCCAATTGACTTAGAGTAAATATAAATAGCAATTGTTTCTGTTTTGGCCAAAAATCTTGAGGGTCTTCTCAGCCCAGATTGATTACTTTTTTTTTTTTTTGTATTTATTTAAAACAAATACAAAATAGGAAAAAAAGAAAAAAATATATTATCATGTGTACAGCAGAACAGGAGAGAATTCAATTTATGTAACAATAAATTTCCATTTCAAGAAAATGTGTATTATAATAGAATACATTGTATTCAGCACTGGCCATTTTTTTTTTTTAACTTTTAGGTTTTCTTTTATTTTTCTGTTGTGCACTTTTTTGCTTTTTTCTTTTGTTCTTCTTTCTTCCCTTCCCCCACTTTTCCCAAGCAGGTTACAGCTAAGCACACATATATTTATGTATACGTATATGTGTATACATGTACATACATACATAAACACATATCCATAGATATAATATATGCACATATAATAATGCACAAATAAACACATATACATTCATCTACAACTATGAACAATTTTACTATGTTCTGTTTCTCTAAAGGCAGATAACATCCTTTTTAGGTTCAAATTTTCCCCTACTTTTTAAAATCTTCCAACTCATCATTTTCTATACTACAACAATATTCCAGCCTTACTTTTGGGTAGTTTTAATATGGCTATATATAATATAGTTTCCCTAATTTTTCTCTTTTGATTGAATCTATTTTAATTTTAATATTGCCTGAGATCAATGCTTATTTGCTTTTGTTTTTTTAATAAATTCTATTCCTGATCATTATTATTGTGTTTCTGTGTATCTCTTGTTTCTTGTTCCAACTGACTCTTACTTATTTCCATCCACTGGCATGCCTTGTTATTATTTAATCTCCCCCACCCCACTCCTCTCTTATCCTCTCTCCCAGCTCTTTCCCCCTCTCTTTATCTCATTCTCACTAATTCTCACATCCTTCTATATCCCATCTTATCCTATTCCATTCTTATTTCTTTATACATTTTGAAGAGCTTTATATCTTTCTAGATATAAATTATATGTACACACACACACACACACACACATATATATATAGTGTATGTATTTGTATGTATGTGTATGTATTGTATATTGTATATATGTATGTGTAATGTTTAGTTCCTTTTTTAAAATACATTCCTCATGAGTAGGATTTCAGAACTACCAGCTATCCCCCACCATCTAATTTCTCTGTTCCAGCTCTTGTTCTTACACCTTATTTGTATGACATAATTAACGTTTTTACCTTTTCCTAGATGGTTTTGCTTTCTTAGAGTCACGTCATTCTTAGCTCTGCCCCACTCTTCCTTTTGAACTACCTAATTATTAATGAAAGTCTTAGACATATGGTTTCATTTCCATGTATAAAACATAAATAATTTTTTAATTGAGTCCCTTAAAATTAAGTCTGCCACATTTGCCTTATGTTTCTTATATGTCAAATTTTCTATTAAGGTCAGGATTTCTTTCTTTTTCTTTTTTTTTTTTTTTTTTTTTTTTTTTTGGCAACAATATTCTGAAGGCCTGGCAATTTATTGAATGTCCACTTTTTTTGTTCAGGATTACAGTTAATTTTGCTAGGTGTTTTATTTTTAGTTTCAACACTAGTTCTTTTATCTTCAACATATAGCATTCCAAGACTTGTTATTGTAGCTGCTGGTATGTCTTGTGTGATTCTAATTGTGGTTTCACTATATTTGAATTTTAGGGGTTTTTTGCTTCTAAAATTTTCTCTTTGATTAGGGACTTTAAATTTAGCAATGATATTCCTGTAAGTTTTCCTAATAAGATTTCTTTCAGATGATGATTGGAGATTTTTTTTCTATTTCTACTTTCCCCTCTTCTAACACTTCAGGACAGTTTTCTTTAATAATTTTTTATATTATCAAGATTTTTTTTTATTGCAATTTTCAGGTAGTCCAATTATGTTTCTCTTAATCTATTATCTAGTCTATTTTTCTTATGAGATGTCTCACATTCTCTTCTATTTGTTATTCTTTATATTTGTTTATGTCTTGGTCTCATGACTTTACTGTCTTCCCCTTTCTAATTTTCATTTAATATTGGATCTTCATTTCTAGTTAGTTGACTTTCTTTTCATAATCTTTGTTTTTCTTTGGAAAGAACTAAGTGCCAGCAGGCCCCACTGCTTGGGCCTCACCAGGCGGGTGCTGGTTCCTCTTCCCCCACGACCAGAATCTCAGCAGCACAGCTAGGTCTGGTGTTCCTATCAGGAGAAGTTCCCTCCCTCAGATTCCACGCAGCCAGCTCTCTACACTAAATGGGAAATGGAAGTTCCTGAGGCTGGGCTGAGGCTACCTCTCAACCCAGGGCTGCCATGGAATGAGCCTGGAGGTGTTTACCTCGTTCTTGATATCTTTCTTTGGATCTTCTCAGATTGACTCCTAAAGATCCCTGTTCTGCCCCAACTCCTTTTTTTTTTTTTTTTTTTTAACTGCTCTTATGCTCACTCAAATGCAGTTTTTATCTTGTTTTGGGGGATACTTGTTTTGGGAGAACTTGGCATTTTCTGACCTCTAGCATCTCCCCAGAATCCTCTCAGGTTCCTTTTTTTTTTTTTTTTTTTTTTTAACTAGGTTAAAAAAGACCTTTTTTTTCCCTTTTCTTTTCTTTTTTTATTTTTTTTTATTTTTTTTTATTTATTTATTTATTTTTAATTTTTTTTTTTTTTTTTTTTTTTTTTTTTTGCTTCCTTAATCACAGATTAGGTGTTGTCTTGATCAAACTAAGACCTGGGAAAGTCTCCCACTGCAACCAGGACCATCTCCAGGTCTGATCCATATCTGGCCACTAATCACAGATGGCTTTAAAGAAAAGTTGAAGCTGCTGACTTTGCAAACAGCCTTCTCTCACTTAAATATAGCTCAGTTACATATCTCCCTAATGTGGATGTCTTCAAGAACAAAAGGAAGACAAACAACTATGGTTATGTCTAGCTGCTTCCAGTTACCCAAGCTTATAAACTCTTCCTATTTTTGCATCTTTACAGGTCTCACATAACCAATCGCTAAATCTTGTCATTTCTTCCTCTACTTCTTTTGAGCTCCCTGTCTTAAATTCTTCCTCCATTGCAGTCACTCCTTCTCCTGGCTGCCATTTCCTAAAGCACAGTTCTTCTGATCAAATTACTTCTTATTCAGTAAGTTCCACGAACTAGTTTCCCGCTTTTAGGTCCTTCACAATCTGGGCTGCATACTCTGTTAGACATTGTCTCCTATGCCCTATTCATTGGGCTAGTCAGATTGACTACTTTCATTTCCTCACATGTGACCTTCTATTCCCCTTCTCAATACTATACTTCCTCCTTGCCAACACTTTGTAAAATCTCTAAATTATTTCCTTCAAATACATCTTTCCACATGAAGTCTCCACTTTCCTCTCTCACTCATTACTTGATATTTGTTTTGTATATATAGATACGTAGAAACATATACCCATTTTGTTTCTCCCAATAGAATGTAAGGTCCTTGAGAACTAAGAGTGTTTTCATTTTCTCTGTGTATTCCCACCACCTAGCACAGTACCTGGCACATAGTGGCCCTTAGAAATTGTGTTGATCGATTAAGAAACTAGATAAAGAAGACATTTGTTCCTAAAGAGTTGAATCGGTGGCACATTGAAGAATTGCTTCATTAATATAACCAACTATTGTGAAGGATTCATGAGAAAATATTGATGGTGCAAATCAATGTGGACTTGGTCCATTTCAGTTCAGCAAGTGCTGCTATATACAGTGGATTCAGAGATAAAAACAAAGCAATTCCTGCCTTTGAAGAGCTTAAATTTTATTAGGGGAATTCAGCAGGTACATGGAAAAAGAAAGTGCTAAGTAATTTAAGGAGAGAAAAAGACTTTAACATAAGAAATCAGATGGCTCCCATAAAAAACCCAAGCCCAGACTTTAAGGAATCTGAAAGGCAGGGGTGAAAAGGGAATGTGTTCTGGACATGGGGCATAGCCTGCAAAAAGGCAAGGAAGATAGGAAATAGCATGTGAAGTTTGGGGAAACAGCATGATCACTGTTCCTAAATCAATGTATTAAGTACCAGATAGTGAATAAAAATGATTACAAAACTAATGTCATTCCTTCACCCAAACTAGTGGAAAGTGACAGAGTGTGAACCTCTATATCCAGCCCTCAAAAGTACACCATTAAAAATATACTCCTGCTATATTTGTTTTCCAAAATAAACTATTACAATGGAAAAGGTTTGTATGCCAAAATAGAACATCTCAATACTTTACAAAGGGGAAGAAAAATTTGATTTTTGGCTGTTTTGGATATTGGTCTAGTTGATCTACAATTGATTATAGCCTATAACCTCTCTTTCCTCTCTCTCTTTACAGTGGTTGAGAGGTCTGATGACCAGCAGACAGAGTTTTAACATCATCTTTGGTGAATGCCCATACTGCAGTAAGGTAAATGTAATATCCTTAACTAACTGTAACTAACTGAATAGATCATTAGATATAATAGCATTTAAAGAATAGTATAAGCACTTTAAAAATTTTGAACTACCTGTCATCAAAGTTTTAAATTTACATTTTGAGTACTTTGAAAAATAAGTTTTAAAATACTTTTATAGCTTTCATCAATAAAACTCAGCCCTGTTGTAAGTAATTTTCAGAGCTTTAGTCATAGAATCAGGACCTGATCCAAGTCAAAAATACACTTGGTATTGAGTTACCAAATAACTGTGGAACTCTGACAATCAATCATTTTATTTTTGTGAGCCTCAGTTTCTTCATATATAAAATGGGGCACAGTGATACAACTTATCTTCCCCCATGGTTGTTGAAAAGAAAGTGCTTTGTAACCTATAAAGCATTCTGTAAATGTGAGTTTTTCAAAATATAACATTACACCATTTCTGTGATTCAGAGGTTTTATTTTTGCAAGTTCTATGTACTTAAAAAGTATTCTCTCTTTTCCAAGCCAATTACACTGAAAATGTCTGGAAGGAAACCCTGAAACAAGAACTTGAAACATTTTTTTGGTAAAGAAGACGAAATTAAGAAAATAACCAGAAGGAATTTAGCAGATGTCTTCAAAGAAAGTATAAAGAAAGAACTACTAAAATCAAAAGAAAAAATATGGTTAAGCTATAGTGATACACATCTGCCTTGGTCTCTTCACTAAGTGTAAGGTGGGAAACAGTGGACCAAAACCCGTTGCTTTCATACTCTTTTAAGTTCATAGCCTTGGCACTGAATTGAGTGGGCATTTCATCTGTATAATAAGATGGATGCTGACTGGATAAACCTGAACTAGGAAAATCTTCACGAAATGAACTTAAAAAGTACTCATCGCTGGTTTTACTGGGGGTCTCTGGTACTCGTGATAAAAATTCTTGATGGTGCTGGTGTTTGTGTCTTCTTACTGTGTTTTCCTGTAAAGAATAAATACATATATATATATATATATTTATACTAATAAATATAAAACAAATTATTATACAGGAAAGTCTTATTTTGATGTAGTTTTTAAAATTTTATTCAAAAATTTCCAAATAAGGATTTGGGCTATGCAGAGAATTTATAGAGGGAAAAGGTGATTTCTGATTTTTTCTATATTTAAAATTTTTTTGTTAATGTTTTTGATATGGGGGATATGCTAAACAATCACTTGTAATACAGAAATTAAAACTAATACAAGTAGGTTTTTGAAGGACATGTGTGTCATAATGTTACATATTTTATACAACTTAATATTATATTGGAATGATTTCTAAAATTTGGATCTTAAGTTATTTATTTTTTCCTTTTAAATATTAAGAAATTATCTTTTGCTTACATTTTCCAGTTTATGATTGGAATGTTTTGAGTTGTTATTAAAAAGGCTAAGCTGTACAATTTCTCACTAATGGAGTCATAGTCTACCCACCATATGATTTCATAGCAGATTTTCAAGCCAAGGGCCAGTCAACTTTAAGTTCTAAGAGGCTCTTTATCAGGTTAGATGTAGCAGTTCTTCAAGATTTGCTACTTCTAACTGAGAATAAAACTACTATATTATAAAGGGGTTGTAATTTTATATCAGAAGATGAATTCACAATCACACCAATAAGTTAATAGATCTTTAAAACATCTAATAATAATGATAATAGCTAGTTTTTCTATAATGCTTCACATATATTATCTCATTCGCCAATAAAGAAAAGCATAATTAAAATGATCTCTTTTTGCACATAATGTAAGTGTATATCAGCTTTGAGTAATATGAAGTATACATTAGTTAACTTTACAATGACAATGTGAAACTTAATAGGAGCTATTGAGATGCATTTAAAACTGACAATGACCCTAAAAGCTAAGTCTTTTTCTTCTGTTTTCTGCCCTGGCTGCCGGTCATTGTGCAACTTAGAAATAAAGATCAAACAAACAAGACCTACTCCTTCAACCTATTTCAATTTTCACATTTAATTAAAACAGTCAGCACTATTTGTTACCTTCTCAAATCATCCTTAATAGCTTCATTCATAGTAAAGAAAGAACAGAATGAAAAATGCTAAAAACAACATGCTCACTTTAGTAATGAGTAGAAGTGTTTTTGTAGACTTACTAAGCACTAGACAACTGGACATTATAAGCACTTTGCAAATATTACCTAATTTGTTCCTCACAACAACCCATTTTACAGTTGGGGAAACTGAGGCAGTTGGTTTTTGGTGGTGGTACTGGCTGGTGTTGTTTTTCAGTTATTTGCCCAGATTTGAATTCATACACCTAGCAAATGCCTGAGGCCAGATTTTAGCTCATGCCTTCTTTACTCCGGGCTTCACTCAGACCACTGTTTTTACTGGATCCCTGTATGACTGTACTAATTGTAAATAGTAACATAGAGACCTTAAAGGTTGGGTCCCGGAATTCTTATAACTTGGCTGGCTTCCCAAGCCAAAATGCCAGAGTTAGAACAAATTTTATAGGAATATTAGAGAGTGATGTCTGAAAAGCATAAAAGTTACACCAATCATGATCCTGGGATGGTTAGAAAAATATACACTTCAAAGCTACTTATGTGAATTCCACTGTCGTTTTCTGCCACAATGGTTAAAGTTAAAAACAGTAAAACAAGTTATTAGACAAAGCAAAAACTACTTTGGGGAGGTCAGGTGGGATAGAAGAAGGGCAGACACAGGAACATGAAATAGCAATAACTGAAATAAATTATCAGCTATATCTGCATTCTAGTAAGTTATCTTTCCCTGAATATAAAAGGAAAATCACAGCTCAAAACAAATTGCTACTAATAAGCGCTTAATGGAATTACCCATCTAGGTGAATAAGTCCAAAAAAGCCATTATTTTGATTTTGCCTTTTCTTATTGTCCAAGAGATGTGGTTATATGCCTGAACCAATCATCAGCTGAAGGGTGATAAGTGAACCCCCCCCCCCCTCAGTGCTCTAAGTCTGTCAGTCAGTCATCAATGCAAAAGGCAATGCTGCTGACAAAGGTACAAACCAAGCTGCATGTGCTTACAAGGGTCGGCTCTGTGAGATACTGATTCCAGACAAGCTATACTGAGGTATTTCTAACAGTTCATAACCTAAAAAAACAAAGTACACTTCATTATGTTCTTGGGATAATGGAAGAAATCAGCACTGGAAACAAATACTCACTGATCTCACTTCTATGATAATTAGTATTAGCTGCTTTGATTAGATCAGCTGGACATTTTTCTGTCTCTTTATTTAACAAAACCACACAACCTTGGCTCTCAGGAGAAAATGAAATACCTTTTCCCCCCAAAGGGTATGTTTTAATGCAACATTAAGAGGGGGTAGAGGACAGCTCTTACCTGAGCTGCTTCACTGTTAATCAGTTCAACCAGCTTCTCTTTTTGTTCTTGTCTCCAGATTACATGAGACTCAGCACTTCTCTCATCTTTGGACTTGTTTGGAATTTGATCAGTTTTTTTTGTGATAGGTTTTGGTGCATTAACCTGTTGATATAAAGAATATCACAAAGTAAAATGAAAAAAAACTTTGTCACATACAAGAAAAATTCCCTTATCTAAAAAGCTTGGAAAATTTCAAGATGAAAAAACTAAAAGGAGAATATCAAATGGAGAGTAAGGAAAAACTGTTCTATCAGGCAAAATCCTGTCTATTCCTCATCAATAAGACAAGACCAATTAAAATTAGTGCTGCTGTATGCTCTCTTCAAAAGTCATCTCTAAAGATAACTTGCATATTTTTTTAAAAGGCATTTTTACAGAAAACTGTTTGTCATATTTTAAAGCTGCACATGAATTCATTATTAACCTTTGCTGGGAGTGAATCCAGTCGTCTTTGAAATTTAAATTCTTATTAATTAACTACATCTTAGTTTTCTATCTTTGCAGTGAGCCTAATTAATGTGAAAGTCTAAAATGAGATGATGAGTATTCACTTTCACATAGGTGATTTGACCTTTTAGCAATATAAATAATAGTTTATATTATCTGATCGTAAGTATCAAGGGTTATGCTCTACAAGTTGTGTGACTAATGGCAAGGGTATTTTTGTTTCATTCCACAGATAACATTACTATTGCCTAACTTCAGGGGTATTTGATACTCAACATCTTTTAAACAAGCATTAAAATGAAGGTAGTGCCCTCTGAAATACACAGAGAAAAGGAGAATACCACTCATTGGTGTGAGACAGAGCACCAGCTTTAAATTTCTAACAGCTGAGAGTACATGGATTAAATACGGGGCAAAGGATGAGAATAGCACAAAGGGGAAATAATGGAGTCACTGGTGCCAAAACAGAGAATGAACTACAATGGCTAGGCAAGCCAAGCTTCAATTTGTAGTCACAATTTAGCCTCTTTTGCCAAGTGCTTGGTGTTCGCCCCTTTCCTCCCCTTTAAAATATGCTGGCATATGCGTATAGGTTTAAGTTGTCACAATAACATTCTTTTTTTATTTTATTTTTTTTTAGTAGAACCCAGCTTATCATAGGGATAGCATCCCTAAGCCTTTCCACTACTTGCACATTGGAAGTGCTTTCCCTAATTCACTCAGGGGCTATTTACCAATACCACTCTACCTTTCATATCATTTAAAAAAAAGTTGTTCAACTACCAAGAAAACAAAAGTACTAAACAAATACATGTAACATCACCAGCCCAAACTCAAGGTTTTCATTATTGCTCCCATGTCTGACTCTCCTTAAATGACAAGAAATTTAAATATGGGTTTACACACTCTTTTGAAAGTATAACCTAGAAAAAACTCTGCAATAATAACGGAATTTTTGGCACAAACAAAAAAAGTAAGCCTTGATAGAATTCTTCATAAACCAGGGAATTGGGAAAGGGAAGAGAAAGGAATATGAAGGAGGGTGCCTACAAAGTTGAAACTAAAGAGAGTAAAAGTTTTTCCCAAAAGCTACAGACCTAAAGAGTAAACACCTAATTAAAAATTCTCAAATGAGTTTTCCATAAGATTGAGAGATAATATACCTAAAGTACTTTGTAAATCATTAAAACATAACAGAAATGTCAGCAGTTATATATTCAAGTATAGTTCAAATGTGGGTAATTTTCTATTTCTCAGTTAAAATCTTTTTTAAGGTACCAGCTACTAAAAACATAAGAGCATACAGTCTTAAAACTACTGGAAAATAACAGACCAAAAAGATGAGTTTATAATGTGGAATTTAGAATCAGATTATTGTCCCCTTATTCATCAAATTAAAACTATTGCTTCCCCTAGATTTTCTAAGGAAGGGGGATAATGCTAGTTCAATGTATAGCAGTATACTTTCTTCCCCCTCCCTTTACTGATTCCTTTTGCCCTATGCTAGTTAATCTCAGATACTAATGGCTATCCTCAAATGGTACCTACAAATCCTATCTATAACCATCTCTGATTAGTGGCCACTCAGTTGTCTCTTTAAGACCTTCATGGTAGAGGAGTAGGGAGGGGGAACTAGTGGGGATAGATTGCTTCCTAAGACAACACACTCCTGAACAAATCTCATTTGTAGGAATTTTTCCCTTAGATTTAGTTGAAATCTCTGTCCCTGCAAGTGGGTTGGGGGAAGGGGACAGTAATCAAAGTGCCAAGGGGAATAATCCATCTGGGGATAAGTAGAGTCTAAAAGAATATAGTTAAACTGGCTACAAAGAAACTACCATAAGATGGAAGTCTGATAAGCTGGAGAAGACCAACTAGAATGTTGAAGTATCTTCAGTTCATGTGATATGAAGAGTGACTGAAGGAACTTTGGACATATGGTCTGGAGAAGAAAAAACTGATGGGAAATAACAAATATGTTTTCAAATACTAGAGTCAAATTTCTTGGTTTGCTCCAATTAAGACCAGTGAGAGAAAGTTAAAAATGCAGATTTCAAATAAGTGCAAGGGGAAAAAGTTCCTAATAATTAAAGCTGTCCAAAAGTGAGGTGGACTTCCTTAAAAGGTGACACATGGACCCTCCTTAAAAGTTTTAAAGAAAAGATTGGATGACTACTCATCAGGAATACAGTAGATGAGACTTGTGGGTACCAGCTGGAGTAGCTAACCTCTAAGCTATTACGTCTGAGGTTTGTGTCATTTTTGTCCTGTGTGATTTATCTATATCCTTTCATTAATTCTTCACATAGCCTAAATAAAAGATGGATACCTCCCTCTAGGTCAGGGGTTCTATATTTTTATATGGTTATATATCAAAGAAAAGTTTGTTCTCTTGAAAACACTTTGAGAAGACAAACAACAATTTCTCAAATTCAATCTAATTTTCACTCTTCTTACTCAATTTTTAGACCTAGTCATTGTAGCCCTATTCAAGATATATGTTAAGAACAATATACATTAATATCCACTTAATTTCGCTGTGAACTGTAATCCTTATTTTAATGGCTATGGACTTAATAAATACAAAACAAAACAAAACAAACAAAAAAAAAAAAACCCTAGCATTTCTGTAGTATTTTAAGGTTTGCAAAATGCTTTACAAATATCTTATCCTTTTACAGGTAAAAATTTAGGCAAGCAGAGTTAAGTAACTTGCTTGGAGCCCACAGCTAGTGAGTGTCTGAGGTTCAATTTGAGCTCATTTTCCTGACTCCAGCTCCAGGGCTTTCTCCACTAGACCACCTAGCTAGCTGCCTCTACTAAGGAGATCATGGGTAGCCAAGACCCTTAGTAATCTGTACAAAGTCATTAACAAAAAGGATCACCAGGATGGTTTCACTATATGGAACTCAACTTAGGCACTTGACCAGACATCCTATGTGACAATAGTAAATACATTTTCTGGGCACATATTTTCTTGTTTATTCTTTACTTGAAAATCAGATCACCAAACAGTTCTTTCCCTGAATGTCGCCAGGACTTTTCCCTTTGTTGGAGAACAGCCACTAAAGCTACATTTTACTACAAAATTTAATGCTTTTTGATAAGTCAAAAAACAAATACTGTGGGATCTTGCATTCTTCCCACCCTTAAGTCAATTGAGTACTTGTGATCTACTGTGAAAACTCAGCAAAGCCTATCTGTCCACCTCTAATCAATTGGGTGACTTTACTCAAAAATGGAGCACTGTTTGGAATTTCCAGCTATGTTACTAATTTTGGGTAACAGTCTTCTTTATTTTTCCTCTTTCAAGAACTGGATGCCTTTTTTCCTCCTTGTAGATGGACTATTTTCTTTAGCTAATTAAATGCATCATTGAGGAAACAAAAATTTTAAAAACCACTCAATCCCCCACATATACTTGAAAGAAAAATAGCTTTTTATAGCAGACTGATCCACAGACATTTTTGTCTTTTCCCCCCCTGAAAATATGAGTCATGGGAACTATTTTATTTACTTTCTATACCTTTTTTTAGTACACCTAAGTGGTTCATGAGCAAAAAATATCCTGCAAGACATGAACCTAAAAATCTGAAATCTACTAAGTGTGGAAAACCAAAATATTATCATTCATCGTGCAAGAGGCGATAGTCCTACATTTTAGACTTTAGTGGTTATTACAAATTCTGTCATTCTTTGTTTAGTTTACATCAGTCTCTTATACTTTTAGAAAGAAATTTTCTCATTTATTTACTGGAATAGTATGAAAATAGAATCCTTTTGCTTTAGTGTATAGAAGTCCTGAGATCTGACTCAAATTCTGCCTCTGACATAATAGTCATAGTACTTTATAGTATGCAAAGTATTGTGTGCATTGGATCATTTAAGCTTCTTAACTAATCAGAATTGGATGCTATCATATTTTTCCTTTCATTTTGGAAATGTGTAAACAGGTTCTGAATTATAAAGTGATATAACCGTTGTTACACTGCTAGCATCAGAGGCATGATTTGAACTTGGGTCTTCCTGACTCCAAGCCCGGCACTTTACCCACAAGACCATGTGGCATGGCAAATTTTTCTCAATGCTATAGATAGGACTTTAAGCCCATTTAGAAAACAGCTGCATCAGGGGAGAGTTTACACCTAACAAATATTCAGGAAAAATAAAAACATTTAAAATATTAAAAAGAATGCTTAGCTACTTGATAAAAATTTATTTAACTTAAATTACTTATGTAAGCATATATATACACAAATATAATATTTTATAAATCTTTGATATAAAATTTTATTTAAAAAAAAAACCTTAATACTCAATTAAAAAATACTTAGCCATAGAGAAGTCATTTATATGACAGATACTTTCAAAAATATATATCCAGGATAATATGATAATAAATTTTGTTTTTAATGTGTATATATTTAAGATATTAGTTAATTTTCTGAGATTTTTATGAGTTAATGTTTTGTGTTTTTGCTTCTCATAATTACTTAATGTCCTAAACTGAAAGAAAAAAGAGGGTGAAATATTATTTCAGGTTGAGGCACCTAATAAAGAATTTTATACTCTATTCTTTTCCTATAAAAGTGGTTTCATAAAATATAAAAAAAACCCCTCCTTTTCTTGACTTTCTTGATAAAAATAAAGATTATAGTGGTACAATCTAAATTTTTATACCAAAGGAGAATACAGATATCACTTTTTATATTAGCTTCTTTTATATTTCAATTAAGTTTACTAAGCTGAAAAACTACAAAAATGAGAAAAAGCTGCTTAAATTAGTGCAGATTAAGTGTTGACCATTATTGCAAGGGAAATATATGTCAATGAAATGGCTTTTCTGTTTTGTTGCAAAAGTGATAAAAACACAAAAGTCAATAAAACTGTTAAAATAAGTCTCAGTAATTACCAAGATCAAAATCCAGTGGCTTTTTATTAAACATGAACTTTTGTTCTGCCTTCTACAATACGTAAATAGTGCTGACAATTGGTTTGTGAGCCACTTGCTACAATAAAACGTAATTGTATCATGAGAGAAAGGTGACAATCAGGAGATCATGAAAAAATTACATATTCTCACTGGTAGTTAATTAGCCATGCAAAACCTCCTCAAACAGATATTCTCTTCTATTAGGAATGATTACTATGCAGGCCTACAGATGTCAATACCACAGTCATTCAAATACTTCTTTCCCTACTAATTGAAGGTTGTAAAGCTCTGGTGCCAAGGTTTTGCTTCCAAAGAGCTAATTTATGACTAGAAGGATATTTTATGTCTTCAGTTGCAGCAGCTACAAAACTCAGCAAATCAGAACCATCTGTGCACTGATACTTGACTCACCATTCATCTAGCAGCCTATCAGTCACATTAGTTTGCATCCTGCATTCTTGGCTCATATACACTTGTGATGATCCAAAGTTCACAAGAAATATTAAAAATGAATGGCACCCTGACCCTGCCTTATTGCACATGCATCAGAGAAGAAACAGGTTTTTTGCATAAAAGTAGTTTCATTGAAGGAGCAGGACTGATATTTTGTTGCAGGTCCAGTAATCTCACTAATGGCATCAATCTCGAATCTGCTTTTTATTTTTTATTTTTCAAATCTGCTTAACTGAGCTTTCAAGACTGAAGAAAAAAATAAGGGGGGAACAGAGGGTAGAAGGTAGAACTATAAAAATAAAAATGATGTCTGTCTTGTTTTTTATATATCATTCCAGAAAAGCATCATGTACACTACATACAAATAATCTACTTGAATCCAAGAACATCCTACCTAAAAATTGGTCAAATCGTCAGGAAACTAGAGGCAAGAAATAATTGAAAAAAAGTAAATTCAATGTTTTAATCACTAAAGGCAATGCTGTCTTTAATCTGACTGTAGGAGGTCAGATTTTTCCTTGTGATACTAATAATCCACAGGCTCTACTTCTTTGACTTGAGAAACTATGGGTTTACCAAAACTACTTGTGGCAGTTTTCTTCCTTGAGAGCCCACATCCAGATATTTGGACCAAATGAGAGGAAACAAGAATGAACAAATCTACTGAGCAAGAAACTTCAGAGTCAGACTCATTTTGAGACCTAAATCAATTTCCTATGGCACAAAAGTTTCATAAAAAGGTAATCACCAACCCCTAAGGATCATATTACTTACTTTTTGATCTTTTGAGGAAGTACTTGAACTCCTGATATATCCAGCGGCAGAAAATTCCAGTAGCCCTTTGTGTAGTATTCCATTTGATTCCAATCCATCCAGCAGTATTTTCTTTAGCATTTGATACTTGGGCTTTTCATCATATGCTAAACCATTGACATATGCCAAAAACTGGGCAATTTCACCTGAAAAGAATTTTTTTAATTGTCATTTCTTTTTGTGAAAAATGTTTAAGTTCCTTTTAGTTTCAAAATCTTTGTCACCTATCAAAAAACCTAAATACCCAAAGGAACATGTTTTCCAATTCTCAAAAGTCTTAAAATAAAGGGATTATATAGTAATGGAGTATGGTAAAGCACATTTTTAAAATAAAAATGAACTGCTTTTTAGCTGCTTATGTATTATTCTCATAGAAAGAAGGAAAAAATTAATAATCTGGATTTGATTACTATAATTATTAAAAATATAAACATTGTAAAGTAGTAATAAATTAGATTTGCTTAGTAATTAAGCAAAAAAAAAAACAACAAAACTAAACATTTAAAAATGTAACTCTTGCCTATTCAAGATTATTTGGCAGTAGACTGACAGCATTTCTAGGGAAAAGAATCTCAAGCAGGTGTCAACCAAAGTTCCTACTTAGTGGCTCCAACAGTACATTAAGAAATGGCCTTGTGTTCCAGGTTCTCATCCAGGCTTGACACCCTGAAGCTCTGTATACCTTCTGAGACCTGTCCACTCACCATACAATCTTCCTGACTAATGAAGCTGAAGCAAGGGAGGGCTTTCTCCCTTTTGTTTCTTGGCTGGTGCAATCTTGCATGCATTGGTTTTGTATTGAGAAGTATCATAAAAAATACACAGGCAGATGTGAGGTGCACTGAAAGTCAGCTGGTACCCAAGAAATGAGGTGCAACCACAGCTGTGATTCAAGTGGACACACTATTTTTCATTCTTGTTTCAAAGGGTCTGGGTCTGAAATTTAAGGCATAAGATGCTTTAAGGAAGTGCCTAGCACAGGAGCCTTTAAAAATCGGCATGAAAATGAATTGTGCTGTCCATTTTCAGTGGATCCCCAAAATTGAGGAGTTCTGTTTTTGTTTCTTTCAATGCTTATTTACACAACCATATAATACATGGTGCTTTATTCTTTATTTAGTTTTTTTATTCTGTGGCAAGAAGATTCAGGGAAGGAGTGTTGGCAGAAAGGGATTTCCTGCCACCCTACACATCTCCTACCATGCAGACAGAGGTGGTGATGGTGGTGTGGTGATGTGGGAACTACAGGAACCTTGGCACTTTCCCTTGATCCCTACTGGCAGAAATGGCAGCAGGAAGCTCCTGCATGCCAATTCCTCCATTATAGCCCAGCCAGTGACTGTTTGAAAGCACACAGCTCAGGGCTACTCCCTGGGACTCTGTGACTTAAATTAGTGCCCTTGCTTCCAGGACAGTTGCATCAAGAATGGCAGAATGTGGTCTTTTTGAATCACCCCAGCCACAAGACCAGCAGCTAGTTGGTAGAAAATAGTGCCAAAAATATATCACCATTTGACCTTGGCTCTTGAAAAATCAAGTTGTTTGACCTATTCTTGGCACTGCTCCTGCCCTCCAACTCCTTTACCTACTTAGGTTTCTGGCCTGGTTTTTAAGTAATGTAGCAACAGAATAAGGGTTTTTGGGTTTTTTCCCCCCTAGACTTTATAAGGTATGATGTTATCTTGCCTTCTGTCAATCAAAATTGTAGCAATCAGCATTTTGAACTATTTTTAACAATGTAGAGATAATCAATCAAGAAGCATTTATCTGAAGATAAAAAACAGTGTTCTTACCTTCATGGATCTTGCATTCTAATGAAATCACAATGAAAAACGTGACATAATGTCCTTCATATATTCAAATAGGTAAGAAATGATGGTGGTCTAGGGCCTATTTAAAGTAAATTCTTCTACATAAATTTTGTGGTCAATTCCAGCTTGCTTGTAAGTAATTTCTTTTCTTCCACAATCCCCAGCACTGGCCGAGTTTTTCCTTTTCTATTACTACCATTTGTTATTTCCAACCAGGATTTCTCTCTTTCCCTGCCTCACTAGGGAATATGATATATCCTTGCATAGGACCAGGTTTTCTGCTAGTAAAAAGAATAAAATGGTTCCAGCTTATGCATGACTCCTTCCCCCCCCTCCTTTCACCTAGGTGGGTCCTGTAAAGAAAAACAATGTCACACGTAAGAAAGGAAAGAGAAAGAACTGAAAATATCCCCATTTCAGAAGAAGGAAAAAGTAATTCTCAGTGTATCCCAGACATTTCGTTAAAAGAACAAAATACTAAGATAAAGAACTACTAGTTCAATGCCCATACCTACATGTGTCTTATAGAACAGCTGAAACTTAACATGTCAAAATAGAAATTACCATATTTCATTCCCTCTCCAAATTAACTTCTTTTATATTGACTACATCACCAAATACTTTCCAAACTTGTCAAAATTTGCAGCCTTAGATTTACCCTTTACTATTCCCTCTCTATCATACCCATATCCAATCAGATACAAAATTCTGTTGATCCTACCTTCACTATATCTCCTACATCTGTTTTCTTCGCTCCATTCAGGCTCTATTCTCCCTCTTATCTAGTTCAAGGCCCTCATTACCTTTCATCTGGACTTTTAAAATAGTCTCCTAATTGGTCTTTCTAATGCCAATCATGTCTCACTCCAATTCATCTTTCATGAAACTGTTGAATTAAGATTCCTAAAACACACTTCACCCTGTTACTTCAACTCAAATATCAAGATCTTCCTACTGCTTCTAGGATGAAATAAAAAAAAAAAAAAAAAACCTCAGGCATTTGACATCCACTCTACAGCAAGACTTCCATTTACCTTTCCAGTATATTTTCTATTACTCCTCATTCATTTTCTTTTCTAATCAAACTAGCTGCTCTCCATAAACAATATTCCATTTCCCATCACAGTGTCTTCTCCCAAGTGTTCCTACAGGCCAGGAATATATTCCCTCCTCAGTCCTTTGTTCATTTTAAGCACAGTTCAGATTGGCACCCACATGAAGCTTTCTCCCCATTAATGAACGAACATTAAGAGATGGGAAAGGCTAAGGAAGCTACCAAAAAGAACAGTGCCTGTATCCTCATTAGAGAGCAAGAGAAAATGGGGCACGTGGTAAAGGAGTATTTGCCATCCTCTTCTCCCATCTTCTTTCTGTTCATTACCTCTGTTCAAGACATGGGCAGGCTTTAACAACTTGTCCTGAGATCAACCTACAAGAAAGACTTGAGTTGGGTTGGAGGCATTCCCAGGAAGCAAGAACAATAAAGTAAGGGGAGTTACTGCTATTGCCAGATGTCTGCATGGAATGTAAGTCAGGTATACATAAATCACAGATTGCTTGTACTTTATTAATGGTATTACCAGAAACTAACTACTATTTATGAATAACAGTGTATCTTTGGAGAAACATAGGGATTTCTAAACTAGAATATACATAATACATCTCTCCTTAAGTCAGAGTCTTAGACAGCCCCTGCCACAACCCAGAAATTGCTGAGTAGCAACTCTGCCTTCCTCCTCTCTAAACCATTCTAATAAATTGGGATGGAACAAGGTCTTTGGATTCCCTACCAGTGT
Organism: Sminthopsis crassicaudata; assembly: GCF_048593235.1. NCBI lineage: Eukaryota > Metazoa > Chordata > Mammalia > Dasyuromorphia > Dasyuridae > Sminthopsis > Sminthopsis crassicaudata. The sequence goes on along the minus strand of NC_133618.1, from coordinate 107,201,427 downwards.
CTTTTGGGTACATTCCCATCCTTACAAGATCAATATGATACCCTTAATTTTTTTCTTTGAACATTAAAAATTTATTACTGGGTTCCTTATTCTTCATCGCGACCAATTGCTTTCCAATCAAGATTTCTCTCTTCCCTTTTTCCTCCATACTGTCCCCCTGCTCACTGCTGATGGCTTCTATGAACAAGACACCTTCTACATTTAAAGCATAGCACTTATATGTATGAAATTGTTCAGATATTCTCTCCCCTATTTGAATGTGAACTCACTGAGGGCAAGAATTGTGCTTCTGCCTTTCTTGGCTTAGCACTTTCAGCTACAGTGCCTCGAAAAAGGTAAACTTCTAATGAATGTTGTTCATTGTTGTTGCTAGTAAACAATTAGGTTTTTTGTGCCAAGAAAGGTAGAAAAAAAAGAAAATTCTAGGAAGTGGTAGATGAGAGGAAAGAAAAACATCCCACTAGACCAGCTATTCCTTTGGGATGGAAGGAACCTTGCAGAGTCTGGAGTCTGAGAGAGAAACATGGAAGAAGGTAGCTCCAAAATGGTGAGTTGCTGTCAACCTGACACTTAAATCTGTGATACAGATTTAAGATGTTGGCATTTTAATTTTGGAGGTGACAAAAGAAAATTTTGCATCTCAGAAGAGGTATTAGTTTCTCAGTTACAGAATAGACTGAGCAGCTTAAGTACAGGCAATATATATATATTTTTTCCTTTGTATCCTCAGTTCTTAATATAGTGATTGGTGTGTAGTGGACACTTAATAAATGCTAGTTGAAAGACTGACTAAGATGTAGGGAATATAAATAGTAAATGATCTTTCCTGGATGCTAAAGAATGCTATCTGAATATCATCACTGCCTCTCATTTTAGGAAGCCTCATCTTTCTAAACTCTATTGTGTCCTTCAAGAGAAATAATATAATGGAACCTACCTGATAAAGTGATGACCTAATATATGTAAAGTGCTTTGTAAACATTAAAGTGCTATAAAAATGAAAACTATTATTAAAGTGAATGTTGTGTGTTTTAATCTATTTAAACGCAAAAACCTAACAAAGCTTCCATTTCCATGCAGTTAGAAACCAGTCTTCTTCACATCAATCACTTCTTAATTTAAGAATAAAGTGTCTGGCTGTTGGTTTTGTTTTTTTGATCATAACTAAGGTTTTATTTGTATGCAGAACTCTGAGTGAGCAAAAAACCTCTATGAAGGCAAACAGCAGTTCTGCAATTAACTGTCCTAGAGAATTGTCTGAGGAACTTTAAAGGGTGAAAGACCTTGCAAAGGTTAGCATAGCTACTCTCTGATGAAGGCAGCATTTGATCCCAGGCCTTCCTAACTTCGGGGCCAGTTGCCTATCTGCTACAGCATGCTGCTTTCTCTGAAGCTTGTTAAAGTTACATAATTTTGACAATAGCAATGAAACTTATGTTAATCAATAAGATTAACGTTAGGACCCAAGAAAGACACTATCCAATCTTCCTTTCAGGTGTCCTGCTGTGGTTCAAAATAATTTCTAATAATACCTATAATAGTAAGAGCATCAGTCTTCACCACCATGTAAGCATTCTTCTGCTTAATTGAAATAAATCCTTATATAGTACAATCTGGCTGACCATTAAAATAAAACAAAACTGCATTTGAAGTTATTTTTGGGGAGGAGGATAGAAAGAGGTATACCAATTTAATTCAAATCTTTATAAAAAGGTATTAAATACCTTTTATGTGCAAGGCTTCACGCTAGGTACTGGAATACAATAATGAAATTAGGACCAAGTCCCTATTTTTAAGGACCTTAAATTCTACACCAGCAATGATCTTCCAATATTGCCAAATAATGCATATATATGATCATTCTGATTTTTTTTTCATGACATTTTAACCAGGGAATAATCTCAGTTGTTGTTGTTGTTGTTGTTTTAAATCAGGCTTTAATTTCCCTTTCTCCAAGTAAAAAGAAAAAGAAAAAATGAAGGCTGGTAGTTATAAAAAGTCAAAAATACTGATAGAAAAAAAAAAAAAAAAAAACATACTTGTGCATACTCCTCCCATTTGAGAAACCTTCCCCAATCAGAATGTAAGTTGCATTAGGGGAAAGTCTTTATACATTTAAATTACCAGTGCTTAGCACAAAGTAGGGCTGTTAGAAAGCACTTAATAAATATTTGCTAAATGACTGATTAGAAAAGGTGTTGAAATTTGAAAGATCACATAGGCAAGTTCCTATTATAAACAAAACTGGTTCAAAACGGTAGACACATTAGATGCTATCTTTATCTCACAGGGCCTTATTAGGCAGCGTAGGAAGCTCTGATATTTACTGACTGGGAAAATCAATTAAACTTCTCTCAATCTCAGTTTCATCATCTATAAAATGAAAATAATAACAGCATCTCCCATACAAGTACACACACATGAAGATTAAATGAGATGTGTTCACTCATTTCAGTTGGAGCCAACTCTTCGTGATCCCATTTGGGATTTTCTCAGCAAAGACACTGGAGTGGTTTGCCATTTCTTCCCAAGCTCACTTGATAAGTGAGCAAACTGAGGCAAACAGGGTGAAGTGACTTGCTCAGGGCCACACAATTAGTAAGTATCTGAGGCCAGCTTTGACCAATCTTACTGACTCCAGGCCCAACACCTCTATTCACTGTGCATTGTTATTTCTCAAATGAGATAACATTACATAAATCACTTTACAAACCTTCTCTAGTTCATTTTATAGGTGAAGAACTGAGGCAAACGAGATAAGTAGCTTGCTCTGGCTTGCATAGTAAAAACTGTATGATGCTGAATTGAACTCAAGATGAATCTTCCTGATTCTAAGACCAGTACCCTACTTACTCTGCAAACTATTATAGGATTACAGACTGGCCATATAGTCCAACCCTTTTATTGGACTTATGAAGTACTGAGTGGTTAAGCTAGTTAAGTGATTTGCCCTAAACCACACAGGAAGGAAAGAACAGAGAAATCTGAATCCACTTCATCTCACTACAAAGCTAGCATTCTTTCTACAATGCTAAATAACCTCCTTTGGCAGCTTTAAAAACAAAAACAACAACAAATGACTAGATGGATCAATAATGGTTAATTTTACTTTTCAACTCTTGGTTGAGTTGCTTCACATTAGGCCATATATATAAGGTATATAGGTTCCTCTAAAGGGAATTATCTGACCGCTTATCCAGGGACTAAACAGTGCAAGAACAGAGGCAGCAAGAATCCCTATGCTTATCAGCCTTGGTGATGGAAGCAAAGCAGGCCTTACATGACAGCCTGACTCAGTAGTTAAACCAGAGCTCAACAATGGGTCATGGATGCATACATAAATGACAAGAGCTTGGATGATACTGATAATGGTATCAATTAAACAGCTTCAGAGAGAGAAAACAACTTAATTCGTTTTCTACACACAAAGTTCCTCTAACTTAAACAGGCTTGAAGTTTCTGCTACCTATTCAGTGTAAAAGTAATGTACTTATTGGCTGTATTTAGTCTTTTAGCAAGCACCACCATACATGATTAACAGCAAACAGTCATCTTTTTGTGGAATAAAAGTTTCTCTAACTTTTTCCCCCCCTCTGGTGCCCATCAATGTATTTCTTTAAATTATAAATGAGCAAGGAAAAAAAATGTGTTAACACATGTACCTGAAATGAAGTATGTTTGGTGATTAAGATCTTGCAGGATTCTTAAAACATTAACTCCCAAAGAATAACCAAATAGCAGAATAATTCTACCACCACTAGAAATCTGCTTATTTTCTGTTATAGGCTCATATTCTTTAGTCAAAAATATACTAAATTATCAAAAACTTTAAGATTTCTCCATTTTAGACAGAAACCTATCTATGATGAATTTTCTTTTTGGAGGGAAGGAGAGATGTGAGGGGTAAAGTAGGGAGAAGGGAAGGATGGTGAAGTAGGGAGATGGGCAAAGACTGTGGGCTGTAAAATGTACAATAGAGGTGATAATCAGACTTACGGCAGCTGTTTCCAGAAGGATTCCACTTCATCACTGAACTGGGGAGCTCATCCAGAAGACTAAAACAGAGCATAGCACACATTTAATTTGCTTTGTAGCAGGTGATTCATTTGAAAAATTACCCAACAATAAAACTCAGCTTTTGTAGGGAAGGGATCTTTGAGATGGCTAATTATTGGCAACCTTACTCCCAACATACCTGTTCTGAGAGGGAAACTAGTCTTAATTTTTAACTAGAGTCTGGACACTATGGAATGAAAAGCAGAATGTTCTGATTAAAAGTTCATCTGAATGGAATGTCTAACTTAATTTTGGGGATAAAATCTGTCATAATTATTCTCCACAGAAACATTTTTAAGGGAAAATTGAATTGAATATTAGTATTTTGTCTTTTTAAAATAATAGCTCACTTACGTGGTACTTTAAGGTTTATAAAGCTTCTTATGTACATTATTTCATTTGAATTAAATCATAAGAAGTCAGGGGGAATGAATTGTTAGGACACTTGAATTTTTTTTTTTTTTTAACCTTCTTACTTAGGTAGTTCATTTGAAAATTTCAAAGTGCATTGATAATTTGCCTCTTCAATAAGAAATGATTTTAACTAAGCTATAATAAACAGGTTGACAAATAAGGGTTCAAAAAGAAAATGGTGCTTTCTTCCCCCACCTAGGTTTCCATATACATATATATATATATATATATATATATATATATATATATATATATATATATATATATATATATATATATATATATATATATATATATATATATATATATATATATGCATTAGGCAGGACATAAACATTTCCTTCAATTGCACTCAGCTGTGTGCACTACAAATACTAAAAAATGCAACTTAACATTCTTGTGGTACGCACTTCACGGCACAAACCCAGACATATGCAAAACCACGACAACAAACACATCGTGTGCTCATTTCAATTTGTAATGTCACCGTGGCCTAGGAAAATAAGCGGCATAAAGGAAGAGTTTACAAACACACCAAAATGAGGATATTCAGCGTTATATCTCCCCACAGTAAACATAACTGGGACAGATTGTGTATAGATGTGTGTGTGTACACACATATTACATATATGCTAGGCTTCTATTGTTATGTAGAATAACAGAAAATACCGCAAATTAGCCAAAAAATCTATGATGTGGTGGCTGGGGACAATGAGAACCTGTACTATTTTATATTGATTAGATTAGCACCAGACTGTAGATAGACTAATGGAGGGGAAAAAAAAAAATGAACACAGTATTTGGTAGCATTTTTATTAAAATTAACCATATCTATTTAATTCTAACTATCCTAATAATATTTTATGAACCCAAGTTCATTTTTCTCATTCAGCAAAATAGGGTGTAATACCTTGCATTTTTTTATTCTAACTGGACCAGAGCATTGCATGTAAACATCTGTCTTTTTGAGTACTTATGTGGCTCACAATCTGAAGAATGCCAGGTGTCCAAGGGTTAATTTGGACACATGGATCACTGAAGAGCATGAATGATTGATGGAACATTGAATTGTGGCTATGTGTTAGTTTGGGGTGGGGGGAGTAAAAAGGCTATGGCAATCCAAACTTCCAAAGGAGAAATATTAAATATAACATATGTCAACATTTACAAATGTAGTCTGTATTATCCAGAGTCTGCAGGCTAACCTTTCTCTCTGCTGAGAGCTGATGCCACACAATTTGCAGATTGATTTCTGTGGATCAGTTCTCCCTATTGTGCACTTCTGTTGTGACTTGCCCTACTTAAAACTTTGCTGCCTTTTCCAATTGTGATATTATATCTATGGATAACTACTGCCGAGCATATCTTGGTCTATAATGAAAAACTGGTTACTTTGTGCTGCATGCAACTGACTTTCTCAAGCCTGATCAGTGAGAGAATGGAAGAGCAGGAATGTACTGGGTTCTTATTCTGACCTAATTCTCATTCTTACACAGATACTGGCTGATAAAAAGTTGGATTTGGAATTTTAATAACACTTATGTGGCAGTAAGATGATCTGCTTCCTATGGGCAACTTTAAACAGAAGGTTTTTCCGTAAAAGAAAACACATTCCCTCCAAGCCACAAGAGTAGGACATTCTCAATTGAAAAATAATAAATGGTTCATTTTCTCCCTATGTTAACACCAGTGCTTGGCACAGTTATTGTCACCCACACTCAATTCTCAATATTCATTTAATCGTGTATATATTAATATGAAGATGTTATTCCTTGAAAATAACACCATATAGAATCTATGCTTTGGAAACTCCTAAAATGGGAACAAATAAATCACTTTATGTCTTCCTAAATAGCTCATCTACCATGGGTATTTATGTGTGGCTTCTTGGAGTTTATATCTTCCCAATACTTTTTACAATATTTTTTTTAATTAAAGAAATTTGCTTTAACTTTCATGTAGGGTGAAAGGTGATCTTCCCCAGGATGTCAGATCTCTTTGATGCTTTCTTTCAGACCTGTTTTTGTAAATGATGGAATACTTAAAAGTGTGTACTTTGTTTTAGCAGTCTGGACGGCCACAGGGTCTTTCAGGTTCTGTTCCCAGGGCAGTTTGCCACATAGCCATTGCAGCATGCAGTAGCCGAGGATTTCAAGGTCGCCTCTTCTAGATGGGGCTAAAGGAGTAAGCATTGAGAGAGAAAGAATGATGAAGGATAAGGACGTCTTCTTGAGAAATAGAAAGGGCTTTGACTGAACTACAGTGGATGAAATATGAAAAAGCCAAATGGGCAAAAGTGTTTTGTTTGTTCAGCTGGAGCAGAACTAAAACGCCCAGGCTTCTGGCCCCAGTCCACAGACAGGCAGTGACTTGTTGCTGTTGAAAGTAAGGGTCAGTTTCCTCACCTCCTCCAACTTCATCCTTCCTTAGTCTGGCCTGTCACATGAACTTGATCCCCATGGCCTCTGACATGATCCAGACAGCCCATAACCCGGCACCAACACTTTCTCAAAGAGCCAAGCAGTAAAACAAAGAAATAAATGTCTGCAACTAAATTACTAACACATGTTCCAGGAAGTCCATGGGGTCTGCATTGGTCATGCAGAGACCCTCTGAGTGCAGACTAAACATTGATGGCCTTTCCTTTACTGCTACACAGCAGCAGAGGAAGCTAGAGAAGGAATGGCAAAACTGCCATCTAGTGTACAGCTGAGAACCCAGGGCTCATCTGAACATTTTTCCAAACAGTTGCCTGGGCCTAAGCTGCAATAGAGGTACAAATGAGGGTACAATGCTCTGAAATCTTGTAAGGTTTGTTTCTAGGTAGGAGGAACAATGACACAGAACAGAGGTATTGTGGTGGGAGGGAGAAGAAGTAAGGACCACCAAGTATTTCTTAATGTGAAAAACTGCATCTACAACATATGGAGTTTTGAAATTGAGTTAGATTTTCCTAAAAACAAACAAACAAAAAAAGCCACCTTACTAAAAGAAGAAATAAATATTTCCAGGCTACGGTAAGTACCTCACACAAGCAGAGTGAATTCAGCAAAATTATACATGTAACTTTAAGAGTACTTTGCCACCCCAAAAGAGGATGACATGATCTAGAGAAATGGGAACAAATCAGTAACAGAATTAGTTGCAATTTGATTCACAAGTCCTCATATTAATGGATGAACAAATCCTCAAGAGTGTCAACTATTCTTCTAGTTATTCTAAAGCTGGCTTGAACAATGGGCTAGTATTTAGAGCTATACAACTAAAAGAATGAATCTGGGCAGGAACATACATGCTCAGAAAGTTGAATGTAATACAATGAATTAAACTTGCTGTAAACAGGTATCATATTTTATGAGGTTTCATTAAATAAATTCTAAAAAGTCACTTAGCAAACTTATTTTTTAATTTAAAAAGTCATCTACTAAGAGCAATGGTGCCAACACATCATAACTGTTTCTTGTTACCATACATAAGTTATCATGAAAGCAAAAGACAAGATTAGCTCTTACACGTACTCTATCTTAACTGCTATTAGCGTATTGGATTATTAAAGGCCCTTCAATCTAGCAGAATGCTACATGATCCCTCGGGTGTCATTTATTTTCTGCACCAGATTCAACAATGTCCTAATGCAAGACTTGGCTCTCATATTAAAATAAAAACACAATCTCTACCACTTGCTGTTCTGTAGTGATTTCTTCAGTAATAAATCTCCCATTAATAGTGGAATGGTTCCATTCATACAGATGTTTGCACAAAGGCTTTTTTCCATTATGGTCATTCATTCCACCATATAAACCAGTACTTTTGATTTCAGACCTTCCAATTTACACAAAATCATCTTCTGTCACCTGTTTGGATGACACAGGCTGTATGCAAGTGGGCCCTTGCAAAAGAAGTCAAAATGAAAATAGAATGGGTATTGTCTTTCCCTCCATTTTTCACTCTACTGAAGGAGTAATTGATATGAAGCAATAAGTAATGGCAAGTCTTTTACATTTCTGAAACCAATCTTTCATAACTACTCTTCATCTGAAATAGCCCTGGGAGAGTTAACTTTTACTTCACCATTATAGTTTGGCCTTACATAATTAAAATATATTCTCTTTCACATCTTCAGTCTTTTGCCCATATTTGAGCTCCTCCTGCACCCACATATTAACATTATCTTCAGAGTTAGTATTTTTACTATCATGGCCACTGAATTTCAAAAGGGGAAAAAAAATTTAAACAAAGAATACCTCACAATTTCTCACTATCACCACTGAAGAAGGAATTAATGAATTAGAAATGTAGTCCTACCCACAGACAAGGGCAGAAACTTAAAAGTTATGACTTTTTATGAAGTTGAGACCTTAGGCATTCTAACAATGATTATTTCTTTTCTTCTCTTCAAATTTTATATTTCCTTAAAAGCTGTTAAAGGATCAGAAATGCTTCATAAAGGCATTCATTCCTCTGCAGTCAAGAGTTTTGCTGGCAAGACTATCAATCACAAAAGCCAAGGCTGATTTTAACTCTGATAAATTAGAAGTAAAAATATTCTTACTTATGACTCAATATACCCATAGTGATGAATACATATACTTAATCTAAAAATGAATTATCAGAGCTGAAATGTTTTAAAGTTCGACTTTTAAAATACAGTTCTTTTGAATCATTTGTAAATGGTTCCACTGTTTTTTGGAGAACTATTTTCAAAGACACTGTAATGATTAGAAACAAATTATATGTTTCTCTTTCATATATTTTTACACTTTTGGACATATGTTATCTCTTACCCTTTAATACCCTTTGTTCACACTGCAACTTTTAACTTTGATTCCTACAGAGATTTACTGAGCACCTACTACATAAAGAGTTCTGTGCTAGGCACAGAGAAAGACATGAATAGTCAATAATACACAATGTCACTGGCTTCATTATCTAATAGGAGAATAAGACCAGTATTACAAATGCTTTGCCATAAAAAGCATCAATTTTTCAAGTTGAGGCTCCATTAACTAATTAATTAATTTGATTAATATTAAATCATTTGTATTCATGCAACAGTTTAGTAAGAGAAAAAAATCTTAAAGATACAAACTTGGAATCTGTGGTATTCTCTCAGAGAAATGTGATAAATTTTCAATACTGAGGCATATTTGCCTGTAGCATCTCTCAAAACAGATCTCTCCCTCTAAAAAAATTAAATTCTCTTTAATGCTGGACATATCATTTAGCCCATTAAAATGAACAATTTAAGTTTGCAAACTTGTGAGTTTTTCAAAGATCTGACAATCCAACTCTTTAAAATATTAGCACAAGTGATAGTTACTGAAAACATATTAGTTATGGACACCAGTTGGCTAGGGGAGGGGGAAGGAATATTAGTTCTATTATAGAATGTGATTCTAGGATGATTTTCTGGTTGTTACACATTTCATTGTATACAGAACTACTTTTCTTGCTGAAACTGTGTGCAATTATAGAAGACTGTGCCCAAGGTTAACAGAGAAAAATACTTCATTCATTCATTCATTCATTTTCAACATTTATATTTGTAAGATTTTGAATTATAAATTTTTTCTCCCTTCCTCTCTTACCTGCCCCCTTTCCCCAATACAGCCAGAAATCTTGATATAAGTTATAGATACACAATAATTTTTAAAATATTTCCATATTTGTCATTTTGTGAAAGAAAATTCATGACAAAAAGTAAAAATCACAAGGAAGAAAAAGCAAACAACAATCAAAAGAGGTGAAAAAGGTGATCCTCATCCAGTCTCTATAGTTCTCTCTCTGGATGCAGATGGCATTTTTCAAAGGACATACTAGATTACTATTTTTCATACTATGCCAATTAAGTGGCATAGCCACTTACTCTGGGGTAGTAGGGAAATAGCACTAGTATAGGCAAACCAAAGACAGAACTTCTGTACTTGGGTTTATGATTTTTAAAAACTTTTACTTCCATTCAAGCATAAGAAAATGGAAGCTCAGTGGAAAGACTATTGGCCCTAGATTCAGAAACTGACCAGCTCAAATTCTACCCAGGATAAATTCCAGTTTGGTTAAATCATTTTTTTAACCTAATTAGGCCTTGTTATCCTGAGAAGTAAGATGGCATGGAGTCCTTTTTATCCTTAGATCTATGATCCTATGAGATCTTGTCTGTCCAAAGACAAATGAGCTCTGGACAAAAGACTTGGACAAAATGTCAGTGTCTGAAACTCCAAGAGGGATCACCAATAAAAAGCCTTCCTATACCCCAAATTTTCTCTCATTGAAAAGTTACTCTCACAGAATCTCAGCACTGGATGGGATGCCAGAAGCCAATGTCTACCTGAAATGATTGCTTGCTATATGTAAAATCATGCTTTGAACTGCTATAGGCAATTAAGCTATTATAAGATGCTAGTTCAAATTCGGGACATGAAGTCAGGTCAGTGAAATGATTTAGGGTCAGGCTCACTATTTATCCTTGGCTTTTTGAAGAGAATCAGTGATATCATGGGGGTGACGTCTTGACATGAAATTAGATTTAAGTGGGGCAGAATTCTAGTCAAATAGCTCCATCCGTGTTGCCTGGAGCTTGACTGAAGTGTAGAGGAGGAGGAATGAGGGTGCTGATTAGAGGGTATGGCTGTTATTTGCCCCTCTCCTGTTGTATTACTTACAGTATATCACAACATAATATAGGACATGAAAATCATTTAATAGACAGTATGAACTGGAAAACATCTACTTCAAGCATCTGCTTAGTGCAGTGGATCAAGTGCTATGCCTGAAGCAGGAAGACTTGGATTTAAATCCAAAGACACACAATTACTGTGTGATCCTAAGCAAATCACTTAACCTCTTTGCCTCAGTTTCTTCAACTGTAAGACAGGAATATAACAGCACCTGCCTTGAAGAGTTTTTAGAGGCTCAAACGAGATAATATTAAAGTGTTTATCAGAGTGCCTGGCACAATAAGCTCTATGACTGCTTATTCCCATCCTTGCTAAATGATTGACATATGGAAGAAAAAGAACAATTAGATGACCAAAGCAAGGAAATCCTTTTCCAAGAAGCTAATGATGATGATGTGGAAAATTAAAAGATCAAGGAATTTCTTGTTTTTCTACCTGGGCAACAAATAGAAATGAACTTCTGGCTGGAATGGGAATGAATGAAACATTTTTACAATGACTTCTGGGGTCCAGATCTGTGATTTCACCAGTGAGTGGAAACATCTCCCTAATGTGAGAGATTTCTAAAGTCGCACTATATATTCTTAGAGGATAGTATTTAATGCTTTATTTGAAGTATAACATGTTGTTCTCCCTTTCAAAAATTACAGTAATATCAAGGCAGAAGAATAATGCTCTGTAAGTGAGGAAGATCTGAATTTTCAGTCATTCCTCTGAATGACTTACATTCTGCCATGTAACCTTGGTCAAGTTACTTAAAATCTATTAAGAATCTAAGTTGCATAATGTGGTAAAGAGTATGCTGGATACAGAGTCAAAAATTGGGCTCAAAATGCACTCAGCCTTTTGGCTTACTTACTGAATTATCATCACATCATCATCATTATCCTCATCATCATCTCTATTATTTATATAGTGCTTCAAGTCTTACAAAACACTTAACAAATATTTTGTCTTCACAAAGCCCCCTCCCAAATAGGTTAAATTATTTTCATTATTCAGATAAGGAAACTGAGTCACATAGAACTTACCCAATAATACAACTAAATGAATGTTTCAGGCTGGATTTGAACTCAGGTGTGACTTCAGGTCCAATGCTACCTTTAAGCTTCTGTTTCATCAATCATAAAATGGAGACAATAATACACTTACCTCATAGGTTTTCTGTGAGGATCAAAGGCAAATTTATGTAAATTGTCTTGCAAATGAATTGCTAGTATTACTGTTCGTAATATTAATAGTAAATAGTATCCATCACAGAAATAATAGAGACTGCACACCTAACTACAAACTAAGGGATTTGGTTTGCTTTACAATGGTTTATCTAATAGAATGAATTCTTCACCCAATCAAAGAGTTCTGATAGTAAAAAGAAACTGGTTAAGATATATGCCAACACTGAAAAGTCAACCCCAAATGCCAAATCTGAAAGGGGGGAGGAGGGAAGGCAGAGGGAAAGTGAAGAATTGTGTCCACAACAAATGCTGTTTCTTGGATGATGTATGATACCATATTTTTTTTTATTAGAGCTCATATACAGAAGATGGAAAACAGCCAATTTTATCTACATGTAGACATAATCACCCACTTCTATGCTATTTCACTACCCACTATTTGAACTGAGCATAGTATGTCATTAAGAAAAGGGTTAATTTTTTTTATTTTCCATTTAAGAAAACTAGTAGAAAGCTTAAACCATGTCAATTTTCCAGGTTCTGAAACACGTAAATATATTTTCAGTTTATTTCACATATATTTTATAAGTCTGAGGGCTTGATTATGAGTGAAAGGAAGCCATGCAAGAAATAATACTTTTAAGACTTAGATTTCCTGCATATGTAGCAAGTGGCTAAAAACAATAATAATAATATAGTGCAAAACATTTCCTTCTACTGTAAAAAGGAAAATTATCTTGAAATTCCCTGCACAGACCAACATATTTTAAGAAGAATGTAATTTAGATAGCTTATACTCTTCTTATGGTCATCAATGATGGCAAATTAAAATGAGTCTTACATACTCAATGCACAGGTCTGAAGTATTTAGAGAAGCTCAATATGTTAAGTGCAGTATATCTCCAGAGAAATTAGGTATTGACTGCATGCCTCAGTGAGTAGAAAATCTACAAAAATCCATACTACGTATTGATCTAAATATTACTTTTTAACACTACTAACAATGTAACAAATTTTAAAAAGGTGCATTTGACGTAGATATAATTCTTTTTAATTATCCAGCAACAAGCCTGTAGTGGTGTATGGTTTATATATCTTGGGTTTCATAAAAAAATAAAAAATGAAGAAGGTAACATTTTAGCCCAATGTATTTTCTTCTAATTTTACACTAAATGAAGTTTTTTAGTCCCTCTGAAAATACCTTTAGGTCACATGAAAAAAATGAGTTTGGAATTATCCACGATTTAAAATCTGTAGAAGATTTGCTTCAGTAAATATCTTCCTTCCCTCCTTTCTTTTTTTTTCCTTTTCCTTCCTTTATCTTCCTTACTTCCCTCCCTCCCTCCTTCACTCCTTTCCTCTCTCCCTTTCTCCTTCCTTCCTTCCTTCTTTATATGTCTCGGTTTCCATTTCCCTCCCTCCTCCTCTTCTATTTCCCTCTCCTCATTCCTTTCTTCCCCTTTTCCTCCCCCTCTTCCTTCTTCCTCTTCACCTCCTCCCCTCACCCTGTCAGCAATAACAGAACAAGCTAATAGCCAAGAAATATTTTTTAACTCAACTATTAAAGACATTCAAATGGAAAAGAGCTGATTGGTAAAAATCACCTCTTATAAGTAGCTACCTCATTATAAAAACCCAATTATTCCAAACAAAAATGAGGTTTAGAGCTCCATTTCCCAGATCATCTTACCACAAATAATCTCCAAAACTTGAGACACTCTAGGCAGAGCTCCATAAATGATCAATTCATAATTTAATTTTAAATTGAAACTAGATTATTTCATTGGTCTGACCAAACATAGCAGTGTCAATATTTTTGAATTTTTACAGCAGGTGAACATCAAATATTCTGACAGATTTCTTTGTTTACATGTATTAAGTTTTCATGGCATTTCATTGTTTTCAGAACAGAAGGAAGGCTACTCTCAGATTAAGCTACACAGTTAGTATACTAAAAGTTAAGAAGCAAATGTTTAGGATGTGAACTAATCCTTTTAGGGATATCCTCATATGGGTACAATGCTGATAATGAACCACCTATGGCATTATAGGTGAGGGCCTAAGGAGTTGCTTGAAGCATACAGATTTTATGGCTTTTCTTAGGGTAAAAAAAGCTAACTATTTGAAGCAGAATTTAGGTCTTTCTGACTCCAGCACCCTAACCATGATACCACACTACTATTATTTAATTCACAGATATAAGAATTTTTGGATCTCTTTGTTTGGCCTTCAGGCAGAAATACAAGATATGTCAATGAAATTTCAACCAAAAAAAAAATTTTTTTGGTTGTTTTATTTTTGTTTTTGTTTTGAGACAATGTGAATTGCCCAGATACTAAGTGTTAAGTGTCTAAGGCAAAAAATAAATAAATAAATAAATGAAATTCAGTGTGGCTTAATGAATTTCATTAATATAATGCAATGTCAAATAAAAAACGTAATTTTGATTTACCATTTTCTATAGCAGGATTTATCTTTTGCTGAAACAACTGGTTAAGAAATAATAATAATAATATTAGCTAACATATAATTAACACTTTACACCTATCATCTTCCTTGATCCTCACAAAAACATTGTGGGGTAGGTTCCTATTATTATCTCTATTTTCCAGATTATAAACCTGAGATTGAAAAGTTATATGACTTTTTCAGGGCCACACAGCTAGTAAATATATGAAGCAGTGTTCAAATATGCTCTATCTGCTATGCTACCTAATTAACCCAAATGAAATGAAGACAACTGGTGGTTTTTTCCACATGGATGGTATCTACCAATGATATGAAAAATGTCTTCATGGAATTGCCAACTTAACTGAATCCCATTTAATTTGTAGTAAAATCAAGGGGATAAGGTAACTAAGCTTTTAAAATAGAAAGAGAAAAATTTATCTCAGTAATCCTAAAGAGGGTGTATAATTTATTCTTTTATTCAGAAGCTAGCTGTTGGTAATGTATAAAATCAGTGAGAACTCAGTTTATGGGCTAGTCTAGATCCCCAAACTGGTCTTGATATTATGGCAGTAAAATATACTGGCAGATACCTCTGCCAACAAGAACAATTCATTATCAAAGACTGTTTGCATTGCTTTTCTTTTGCATATGTTTGTATTTTTCTGTCGTTTGTTTTTTGCTGGAAAGTATTAAGGATTGGGCTATGCTATAAGCTGCCTAAAGATTTAAGCTCATAATACAAAAAAGAGATGGGTGATGACATAAGTTCAGAAACAATTGTTTCCTTGACAATATCTTCTGAACCCTTCCATATTGTCTCCAGTGAGTAGCGTGAGTTTTATGTCACAGTTTTATGGAAACTGTGCACAAAGAGTATAAATGGAAAAAGAAAGAAGAAAGCAGATTACACCTACACTGTGTGCAACATATGGATTCATAAAAGTTTTGTAAAAATCAAATACTACTTTAAATGACATTTTCTACTTTGTAGTTTATGGTGAATTCTTTTGCAAATTAATTTTTGATTAATCTATTTTTCCAATAAATACTAATTTTCTATATGTTGTATTTGCTCAAAGCAAATTATATATGTGAGTTAAGCCTAACAAAAAAGGAAATAAATTAGGAATTTGATCAGTTCACTAAATATAGAGTGATCTTGCTTTCATTTTTGGCAAATCAAGAACCTAAATGTGAAAATCCCTTTATCAAAACTTATTATTTTCTAGGAAAAACAATGACCCCTAAATTTTGCTTGGTAATGGAGGAAAAAAACAACCTATCTCTTTTCTTATAAAAGATAGCTTATTCAGGTAATAATGCCATGCATTAGAGGAAAAGAATGACACAGTTAGAGTTGGCAAGGCAGAAACCTAGACCTGTCCAATAGAAAGTACTACTAGAGTGGAAGTTGCCGAGCTGGAAACTGCCAGCTGAAAAAGGAAAATTTACTTCACTGTGCAAAGGTGGAGGGTGTAGGGGAAAAAAAAAAAAAAAAAAAAAAAAAAAGATGTAAACTGTGCATTTACTACCTCCAAAGTACCAAGCCATTGAGCTAAGGTGGCACAATTTTATATTCTTGCCTTGGGTACAAAATTAGCTAGTTATAGGGTGCCAGAAAGTTCTACAGCATACTAGAGTTTTTAGGGGTTTTATAAGAGGAAGGAGAAAGGTGATTAAGAGAAAATCGCTCAAAATTCACAATTAGCTCAGTGTTGTAGTTGTTTCAGTTAATATACATGAAATACCTGGGCCAATCATATTGTAGTACAGTTATACTAGCATAATAATGCCAGCTCAGGAGATGCAAAATTTCCAGTTACACTGATGTGAGAAAAACATCTTAAATTCCTCCCAAAAGCCTCACTCTGCCAATAATCTGGCAAAGAATAAAATAAATACAATCTGCAACTAATTTAGGCAGAAGAAAAGTTTCAATCTAAAAAACTAAAAGTAAACATGTTAAATATGAATATGAGTTGGATGAAAACTTAGTTATGTAAGCGGTTTTCATTGGGTATGACAAATCTAAATTAAAATATTATGGCCATCTGAGAGATGGTATGTGGAAGCAAATATATAAATAACTATTAGTTTTCAAACTTAATTCTATCTTAGTAAAAAAAAAAAAATAGTAAGTTTTATTTTTGTTGTTGTTTGTTTGTTTGTTTTTTAATATATTTAAAGGGAAGAGGCTAGTTCCTACCTTTCAAATTTTATCCTGGGCTGGGCATGGTGACACACCTGTAATTCTTGCCACAAGGTAAGTAGGCTAAGGCTGGTGGCTTTGTTTGGGATTTCTGAACTGCAATGAGTGCTGACTGGACATTCTTCTTAAATCCAGCACCAATACAGTGAACTCCAGGAAAAGGGGGACCACCAGGTTGTGGAACTGGGGAGTGGGGAGGTGAACTACCTCAGGTTAGAAAATAGAGTAGATCAAAGTTCCTGTGCAACTAAGAGTGGGACCAGGCCCACGAGTGGCCCTTGGACTTCTAGCCTGGGCTAGATATGGCTGGAGACCCAGTCTTTTAAAACAAGAAAAAAAAATTTACCCTCAAAACACTTCTTTGGCGGAAGAAAATACAGCTGACAATCTTATTTCATTTTTCCATTGGCCTACCTTAAACTACCATGGGTTTTAATAGCTCTGGCAAATTATCAAGACCCTCTACATTACATGGTCAATGGTCCTTTTAATAGAAAAGGCAATAATACACAGTTGTTTGTGCCAACTAAAACTCGTTAGAAAGTATTAGTTTAAGGTAACAGTTCAGCAGCTATTAACAAGTGCAAGTTTCTAATTGTAATTAGTGACACTGTAAGTCTTTTCCAAAAGGGTAACAAAATATCACTTCAATTGGGTTAGTATATTTGAAAATATTTTTTAAAAATTAAAACTTTATAAAAGACAATATATTTTGCAAGCCAAAGTTTTTCAATAATTGCCATTTTTTCCACTAGCATAACATTCGAATTGACTTTTTGTCTTGCTGACATAGCAACTAAGAAAGTTGTGTTGCATTGACCACATTGATTGTGAACAAGGCAGCCATCAGTGGAACTTGGCGCCATATATTTTCAATATTGACCTCCCACTCCCTTTTCCATGGCTCTATGGGTCTACTATTGGATTTGGACTGCAGTGTAATAAACAGCTAAGGTTTAATTAATGGTAAATGAATACAAGACATAGGTTATGACTTTAACTAATTAGGGAATTGTTGAATTAAGTCTGCCTTGGAATGCAAGGCAGTACAATCAATATCCAATAAAAGGACTATGTATGTAATTTACCTGCAAATGTGTTTCCGATACCATCAAAGTGAGTTTAAATAAGTAAGATATATGAAAGGCGACTGCAAGAGATTTTCAAAAGTTAACACTTTATAGTTTTGGAAAAAGGTTGGGTTTTCCCCCTCCCACTAAGAGGTGATATCTTCAAATATTCTGCCATGGAGACTATCTCCCCTCCCCCCAAAAAGGGAAGTTTTATACGCATGCACTTTTTACCATGACTGTAACATTCCTGATAGCAAAGAAAAGGCAAAGTTTCTGCCCTTTAGGTGTACTAGTGCAAGCTAATAAATTCCTAGGCAAATTGCACATGAGCTTGGTATCCAGGTCTTTAGCCCTTTCTCACATATTCACTGCAATAACAGTAGCTCACACCTGATACAATCTCACCAATCCTTAAAATCTTACCCCTCTTGAAACAGACTACACAGCCTGATTACTCATTCTATAATCACACTACTGAAATAAAATAATAAAAAAGAAAACCTACCTACTCCCTTGTGGGCATCTAAGCTGGTAAACTCTACTGTCCCATTATGGCCCTTTCTAGGATTTTCCTGATACTGTTTGTGGTTCCCATTGGGACAATATCTGTAGGAAAGTCCATAATCTGCAAGATAAACCTGGAAGACATGAACAGACAAATGAATAATGCTTTTGTCCTCTGAAAGTATAACCTTTATAATTAAGTCTTAAGAAACTGATAGGTTAAAGACAGCCTTAGATCTCCATTTTATTAAGCCAAATGGTGCCTTAGGATAAAATACATGCAACTGGGGGCTATAACAACTAACCTCCCCATTTAAATCCTTCCTTCACCGTAGTCATATCTTATTTCTGGGCTGAGTTAGATTTTTTTGCTTTTTTATTTTGTTCCTAAGCTCTTTTCCCTCCAGGTGGGCATCCAGACATCATAAAATGCAATGTTGTCTTTTATCTGTCCTCATACCAAAGACCCATGTCTCTCCCCAGACCCCTTCTTGCAACTCATATATGTGACAAAAAGGGGGGGGGGGGAGGAGACTGCAAAGGTTTTTATTTTTTTTTAAACTTAAACATAATGTTATACGAGTTCCTATTAACAAGAAGCATAAAAACAGTGGACACACTGTAAAAGGCAATGACTCTTCAAAAAACACCATCAAGCTGTCTACGGGTAAGAATGGAACATCAATGCAGGACTTCTGGCTTTGCAGACCAATCTATATCATCACTGTTATCTTTGCAAGTGAGTCAGAATTGCAAGCAGGATCTCCAAACAGAATATAGATTGTTAGAAGTCAGAAAGCAATCCAAGTGAATTTTTCTCAGATTACATTGGAGGAAGAAAAAAAGGAGTTGGTTTATAGCTCCAGCATCAGTGAATGAAGAGCTGTTTTGACTAGACAATTATTCTGACCCATGGTCAGAAAATGGTATTTTCCAAAGCATGTATGTGAAGGCTGCCCAAGAAAAAAAAAAAAAAGAAACCAATCAACTTTTTTTTTTCCTCCCTTAAATGCTACATTACTATTTCTTTAAGTTTTAGTGGTGGAATTGAAGTTTAATGAGGCGGCTGCCAGAGGACAGAATTAAGGCAGTGGAACCTGCATTTTACAATTAATATCTATAGAAAGAAAACATAGTTTTCTTCCTTTAATTTTAATCAAGCTATGAAAAAATGAACATATTAGAAATTTTCATCTACAAAGAAAAAGAGTATTAGCATGCTTAGTTAGCTAGCTAGGATACAACAGAAAATGAGATTTGAGCTTTTGTTATTTTTTCAGACTTAGTACTATTTCACATTGAGGTCCTGGAAATCACTGTTCTCTTTGCCCCCAAGGAAATCTAAACTATTGAAATAGTTGGCCACTTGAATTAACTGCTTCTGCTGTGTGGTTATTTGTTCATTTCTAAGACTGAAGGAACCCTCAAAAGTTTGTGACCAAAAAGGGCTATAGAGCCACATTCTCCATGTGTAAAACAATACCATCTTAGAAAAATTAAAGATACAAATAATTCAAAAGAAAATAGAAAGAGCCATGATGAAAATAGCATGTCACCAGCAATGAGAAGTGACCTAAAAGGCATCACTGGGGACACACACTACCAGAAAAGGAGATAGGTTGATCATGAAATAAAAATGAGAGATAACAGATGGACAGTCATCTGTGATGTGATTGTAATGGTACTCCTATGATGCAATGAAAGAAAGGGCTAAATGTCATCTGATGGATTCTCTATGGAGAACAAATGGTAAAATATATAGAGGAATCACACAATATAAGAAATAGGGGGAGTGTGACTACTATAAGGATGGATGTGAAAGAAGTCCATGTAGCAATGAAATTAGGATTTTAGAAAAGTACCAAAGAGCATTAAACTATGCACTACTATGTACTAGAATGTATTGCATGTACATTTTTTTGTACAAATTATATACAGAAATCCTCAGGATATATAGCCCTTATAATTATAATCCTTATAATTAGATCCTAGTTAGTTAACTCTCATAAAAGCATTTATATGAAAACATGCATAGTTTAAAAAATAAATAGAATCATTTTAAATGAATTTTGGGAATTTCTCTTATAAAGGAATGCTCTGATTAAAAGCATCTGAAAATTACCAACCCAAGAAAAATTAAGAACAATAGATGCTCTGATCTTAGGGAGCTTACAATCTAATGAAAGAGTAAGATATGTTTACAATCAAGGAGGATACCAGAATGTCAAGAATGTAAAAGAAAGGCTTAGACAAAAGGCTCTAATTAATGCACTGACTTTCAGCTTGGGGTTAGAGGGAAGGGCACCTCAAGAACATCTTCATGAAAAGATTAGAAACTTAGCTAAGAAAGAAAGAGGACTTCAATAGGCAGATATGTGAGATTAATCAATCAAACAGACATTTGTTAAGAACCTACTAAGTTTCAGTCATTGTGCTAAACATTTTATAAATAATTCAATTGATAACAAGCATAGATACAAACAACAAACAATGAAGATAAGCACTTTTATTCCCATTTTACAAAAAGAAGAGGAAAAGAAGGGAACAAGCCTTTATATAACACCTACTATATATGCCAGATACTGCATAAAGTGCTTTAAAAATATCTCATTTAATGATGAAATTAAACTAATGAGGATTTAAATTAAGATAGAGGAAATTTAAATGGAAAGGAAATGATGGCTACAAGATTTTACTTAAGATAGATGAGGAAACTGAGGCAGAGGTCAAGTAACCTACCCAGGATCACACACCCAGTAAATATCTAAGGTTTGAATCTGATCTCAGATGTAACTTTCTGCAGGCCTAGTACTTTATCTGTTGCACCATCTAGCTAAATAAGAATTTATTAAGACTTTCCTATGACCCAGGTACTGTGCAAAATGCTAGGGTTACAAATATAAAGAATGAAACATCCTGTTCTAGATGGTAAAGATAACGTATATAAATATATAAAGAATAGGTATAATATATTGTATTTAATTTATATTTTAACATACTCAACCTATCATCTGGGGGGCGAGGAGGGGAAGGAGGGGAAAAATTAGAACAAAAGGTTTAGCAATTGTCAGTGTTGTAAAATTACCCACGCATATATCTGGTAAATAAAAACTATTAAAATAATAAAAAAAATTTTAAAAAAAGAATAGGCATAAAAATAAATATAAAATAGTTATATACAAGTGAATTTGGAAGAGAAATCCCTAGCAGTTGAGTATCAGTTAAATGCTTCATGTAGAATATATTGCTTGAGCAGTGACTTGAAAGCAAAAAAGCATCCACTGAAACAGAGGCAGTTCAAGCTTAGGGGCCAGTTGATACAAAAACATGGACACAGGTCCATGGGATGCTTTCTGTGAGAAACAGAAAGGATTCCAGTTTTACTATATTCAAGAGTATTGGGTAAGAGTAAACATTAATAAATAATGGGTCTTAAGGGCTTTAAAAGCTAAACAGGACCTTGAGGAATATTCATTTAGGGAGCAGGATATGAATAATAATAAATGAAAGAAACTGAGGGACAATTAAAGAGATGGGAAGGAAAGTGCCATGAAAATCCAGTGAGAAAAAACATGGAGAAAAGAGAGAGAATGGTCATCAGGATGAAGATATATAGTAGACGGGATGAGAAGGATGAGGGCTGAGAAAAAGCCATCAGATTTGGCTAGACAGGAATAGCCTCAGTGAATTCTTAGTGAGAGAATGCATGTTACCTGATATGTAATATGTGCACAAGTAGAATGTGAATTCATGGAAGACAGAGATATTTTTGGTTTTGTCTTCATATCCCTAGCTCAAAGCACAAGGTACATGGTAGGTGCTTAATAATACTTGACTGCATGAAAGGAAAAAGAGTGTTAGAAAGCTTGAAAAGACAGATTGGAGTCTGATTGTAAAGGCCAATAAATATCTAATCTACAGATAATAGGGAGCCACTGAAGTATTTTGAGCAGCAGAATGATATATTTAAATCTGTACAAATAGATCAGGAGACCAGGCAGCAAACAATTACAACATCCTGGGAAAAAAGTTAATGAGGATTTGAATTAGAGACAGTATAATTGGAAAAGAGATGATGGATGCAAGATTTGACGAAGGTGGAATCAATATGTGTTAGTATCTAATTCAACAGATGGGATGAGGGAAAATAAAGAGTTCTAGAGAATTTGTAAGTTTTGAGCTTTGGTAACTTAAAGGAACAACAAAAAAGTGGGGGAGGATGAACAGTTTTTTTTTTTTTTTTTTCATACTATTGTTCAGGGGAGGGAGGTAAAGATATGATGGAAAGTTAGATTTTTGGACATGTTAAATTTGCAGTTCCAGCAAAATGTATGAGTGAAGATGTCCAACAAGCAAAGAGTAATAATTTAAACTACGAAAAATGATCCAATTGACAAGGGAGCGAGTATAAAAAAAGAAGACAGTCCAATGACTAGTAATCTAGTGTTCGATAAATCCAAAGACTCTAGCTTCTGGGATAAGAATTAGCTATTTAGTAAAAATTGCTGACAAAATTTGAAAATACTATGACAGAAACTAGACATTGACCAAAACCTAACACCCTATATCAAGATAAAGTTGAAATGAGTTCATGATGTAGACACAAAGGGTGATACTGTGATACTATAAGCAAATTAGGAGAACAAGAGAAAGTTTTCCTCCCAGTTTTGTGAAAAAGGGATTTATGGACAAAGAAGAACTAGAGAACATTATGAAATGCAAAATGGATTATTTTGATTACATTAAATTAAAAAGGTTTTGTACAAACAAAATCAATGCAGCCAAGAAGGGAATCAGAAAACTGGGGAAAAGTTTTTATATCCAAGAGCTTTATCTGATAAAGCCCTCGTTTCTAAAATACATAGAGAATTAACTATAATTTATAAGAATACAAGTCATTCTCCAATTGATAAATGGTCAAAAATTATGAACAGACAATTTTCAGGTGAAGAAATTAAAGCCATTTCTAGTCATATGAAAAAATGCTCTAAACCTTTAGTGATTAAAGAAATGCAAATTAAGACAACTCTGAGGTACCACTATATACCTCTCAGATTGGCTAAGATGACAGAAGATAATGATATATGTTGGAGAAGATGTGGGAAAACTGGGACACTGATATATTATTGGTGGAATTGTGATCTGATCTAACCATTCTAGAGAGCAATTTGGAACTATGCCCAAAGGGCTATAAACTGCACATACTCTTTGATTCAGCAGTGTCTCTACTGGGCATATATCACAAAGAGATCATAAAAAAATGGAAAAGGACCACATGTGCAAAAATATTTGTAGCAGCCCTTTTTTGTAGTGGCAAGAAACTGGAAACTGAGTGGATATCCATCATATGGAGAATGGCTGAATAAGTTATAGTATATGAATGTAATGGAATGTTATAGTTCTATAAGAAACGATCAGCAGGATAATTTAAGAAAGGTCTGGAGAGACTTACATGAACATTGCTAAATGAAGTGACTAGAATCAAGAGAACATTGTACACAGCAATAATATTATATGATGATCAATTCTGATGGATGTGGCTCTTTTTAACCATGAGGTGATTCCAGCCAATTCCAATTGACTGGTGATGGAGAGTCATCTTCATACAGAAAGAGGATTGTGGGGACTAAATGTGAATCACAACAAAGTATTTTCACCTTTTTGTTGTATTTGCTTGTTTTTTGTTTACTTCTCATTTTTTTTTTTTTTTTTTTGCTTTTTGATCTGATTTTTCTTGTGCAGCATGATAAATGTGAAAATATATAGAACAGTATGATTAAGTACTCACTCACTGTGTGCTAAGAACTGATAACATGGAAGGGAGGAATCCCTTGCTTCCAAAGTTCCTGCTTATATTTTAATTGTATACAGCTATCTTGCAAAGGGTTGTGGAGTAAGATAATGACATAATTGAGGGAACTAGATTAAATTACATTTTATAACCTTAGGAGTAAAGGGCAGCAGAGACATAGACTAAAGGAATAAATAGCCAAGGGAAGCCATTTTGGTTTTTTAACGTTTTTTTGGATGGAGAAAGATCTAAGCACTTTTATATGCACCAATGGAAAGAATGAAAGAGGAGGATTATAGCTTTACCTAGAGCCTTCTTTTCTTTCTCTAAACTGCCCTCTAGTAATCTTATTGGCTTTCATGAATCAAATTACTTCTCCACACCTCTCAAGTCTATATGTCCAGTCTTAAATTCCTCTCTTGAAATCTTTTCTTTCCATAAATATCATTGCTTCCCTACTGTTATGTTCCTCCCAAACATCCTCAAACTTATTTGCCATCATGTAAAAAGTCTTCTGGACAACTTAGAATAAAGCTGATACTTTTTTAGTGGAATTATGAATAAAGCATGTAATTAGAGAATATTGTAAATGAAGATATTAAAGGTCATTAGATCACCTATCCCCCCTCAAAGATGGGAACTGAAGCCAAAGAAAAGTTCAGTGATTATTATAAGAAAGTGAATTGGAGAATTCCTATTTCAGCCCTCTTTATATTCAATAGAATCATGGAACTTAATATCCAACACAATCTCAGTGGCCATCTAATCTAGCGTTTTAAAGTTTACAAAGCACTGTGATATGTTATCTCATTGGAGCTTTATGCCAGGGTGGCTGTTATTAATGTCTCCAGCAAGCCAGCTGGGATAAAGTGAATAAAGTGCCAGGAATTTAAATCTGGCCTGATTACTAGCTGTGTGACCCTGAACAAGTCACTTAACCTTATATGCCTCAATTTCCTCATCTGTATTATTCCTAATAAATTTCATTATATTATGTTCAACTTGATGCTCTATGATATTCAGATGATTTTGAATGCTGACTGTTTTCAGTATCAGCTATCCCTCCTTGCTTTATGTGATCTCTACCTTTTGTAAGCATGATTCTGTCTAAGACACATAAAACACAAATGCCCTTGATCACTCACTGGAGCTCTTCTTTCCAATCTTTCACCAGTTCAGAAAATGACCACCCATGCACACATTCTTCTCTCTTCCAATAATAGCATGAAATACTTAAATCACTTTGCCAAAATATAGATTAAACTATATTTAGATAATTAAAAGACCATTCTGTTCCATGATTCAGTAACCCATAAAAAAAAAAAAAAAAAACTTAATTGGGCATTGTATGATCAGTTCTTCATGAAGCCATACTAGCTCTCTGACCAAACATAACTTCCCATTCACTCAATAATCTGTTCTAGAATTTTGCCAGGAATTGAGGCCAATCCCACTTGGCAATTAGGAAAGTCTTCCCTTAAAGGAAAAAAAAACAACAACACAGACATAACCCTGTCTTCAGTACTACTATACATCAACCAATCTCCTCTTTCTTTCTCAGATGTCACTAATAGTAACTCAGCAATCACATCCAAGAGTCCATTCCAAAACAATCTGATCTGAATTTAGGAGGAGGAGTGAATAAATCTTCTTCCATTTGTATTGGGTATCAATGTTCTACTAACCATTATTTTTCTACCCTTTCCACAAATTATTTTCATTGGCAAAGAAAACAGAAAGAAAATAAGATTTAAGTATGATTGCTCCATTCTCTGTTGTTAGCCATCACCATCCCATGCAACCAAATAGCAACTTTATCATCCTATTACATGATTTTTTTTTCTTTTTACCTAGTCTAGCTAAACACAACAACCAAAAAAATCCATCCTTTTTGTGGTCTTTAGCCTTCCTTTCAAGCACTGACTCATTCTGAACTTTGGTGCCTACTCTTGTGGGCACTACTGTTACAATGTAGAATCAGGTTTTTGTATTCATCACCATTGCATTATCTTATATATATCTTCAAAGAAAATCTCAAGTTGTTTGGTGAGTTCTCTGAGCATCTACATTGGTTGTTTCAGGAAATTCTCCTTTCAGGAAATCTTTTTTTCTTATCTCTAGAATTTCATCAATAGGATTTTATATCAAAATGTTCCATTTTGGGGGGGACAGGAGAGGTACAAGATGAAAGGCAGGAATCTGTACTTGCATATAGTTAAAATAATAAAGGTGAGCAGCCTATGAAAATTAAAGTAAATATTTCACAGCCCTCCTTGAGGAAGGGCTGAAGGTGGATTCATGTTACCTTTTATATTTACATATCATTTAAAAAATTATTTGAATATTTTTGCATTTATTATTTTATTATTTATTCAAAGGTTTCCTTAAAAAAAAATCCTTTATAAGAATTTGTATAAATATGCAGACATACTCACACATGTACTTTTAAAAGTCAGCTTGACACAGTGAATAAAGAAGCACTTTAGAGTCAGATAGACCTAAGCTCAAGTCTTGTTTCTGACATATAATAGCTGGGTAACCGTGAGTAAATTATTTTACTTGTAAGTGCCTCCATTCACCTTTTAAACACTCTGAGTTACTAATATATACTGATAAATTTCTGAAAAAGAGTTTCTCCATTGATGAAATCAAAGGACCAGTGAGTCATCTAGGGAACAAACATATACTAAGTGTTTACATACCACACAAATATATGTATACACATCCATAAATGCATATGTATGTATATATAATTTTACCCTTGTGAAAAGATTGGGAAATAGAAATGGCATATATTATCACTTTAGATATTACTATTACCTACAAGTGTTTCACTTCCTTTACCAAAAACTCTTATATTTCTCTATCAGACCATTATCAAACTATTATTTCATCTCTATGTACACTTCTCCAAACCTGGTATCTTTATTGAAATCCTCTCCAACCTTCAGGCATTACCTCCTATTCCAATTTTACGTTCCTTTGTTTGCGATCTCCATTTTATATTTAACCAATTTGATTCCACACTGCTCTCTATCCTTATCAAAAACTCTAGCACTGAATCATTCCCATCATCTTCCTCTTCTGCTCTTTTTTCATGTACAGATGAATAGAGCTTCAGACAACTATGCTCAATGAGCATAGTTAGCATATTCATAATATCAAATTTCAACTGGATGCTCAGTGCAATGAGGCAATTCCACCCTAATTGTTTCCAAAACTATTTTGAAACTTAACTTTTCTCCTCAAGGCTCTTATATTTCCCCATCCTTCTCTTCTCTCAGCTAAGAAAACTGGAGCCATTTGCTGAGTTCTCTCTTCTCTCCTTATCTTCTTCTCAAAACTCCTTGATATTATTCTCAACACTATTCCTTTCCTCCACTCTCTGATAATAAGGTATCCATTTTCCTTCCTAAGATCAACCTCTACATGTTTCTCTGATCTCATCCTCCTCCATGTTCTCAAGAAAACTGGCCCTACAATTATCTTTTCCATCCACCCTCTTCCCTATTTCTCCATGAACTATCAAAGCAGGAATGGCTTTAGCTGCAGGTCAGCCCAAGTTAGACACGAGTTAGTCCAACAATATATTGTCTAAAAGAAGCACACTTGAAACAGGAAGACACAAACATACACAGAGTTAAAATAAATTATACTTCTTTAGTTGACTTTAAAATGGGAAGGGTAGCAATAATAATCTCAGACAACGCAAAAGCAAAATCAGACAATTAAAAGAGAAAATCAGGGAAACTACAATTTATTAAAAGGTACCATAAATCATATAAAAGATACAACATACATTTTAAAAATTATATCAGATTTCTCTAAGAAAGACCTCTTTCTTAAATATATAAGGAAGGGAATCAAATTTATAAAAATAAGAGTCATTCCCAATCAATAGTTACAGAAATGAACTGGCAGTTTTCAGAAGAAATCAAAGCTATCTATAATCATGTGGGAAAATGCTCTAAATCACTATTGATTAGAGAAATACAAATTAAAATAACTCTGATGTACCACCTCATAGCTATCAGATAGGCATGACAGAAAAGGAAAATGACAAAAGCTGGAGTGGACATGAAAAAATTGGGATATTGCTGCATCACTGGTAGAACTGTAAACTGGTCCAACCATTCTGGAAAACAATTTCGAACTATGCTCAAAGGCCTATAAATTGTGCATATCCTTTGACTCAGCAATATCACCACTAGATCTGCATCAGAAAAAAAGGGAAAAGGACCTTTATTTACAAAAAAGATTTATGGTAGTTCTTTTTTGTGGCAGCAAAGAATTGGAAATGAAGATATCCATCAGTTGGAAAATGGCTGAACAAGTTATGATGTAAAGTTGTGACAGAATACTATTTTGTAAAAGAAATGATGAAGGGAATTGTTCTTTTAAAAAATGCCTGGGAAGACCTATATGAATGAGTGAACCTATATGAGTGAGGTGACCAATTCTATAATGAATAATGCCATAATGAAGCTCTCAACTGTGAAACTGAATTACTCTGATCAGTACAATGATTCAAGACAATTCTGAAGGTATCATGATGAAAAAAACAAACAAACAAACAAACAAACAAACAAAACTATTAAACTCCAGAAGGGGAACGAATGAACTCTGAGTATAAACTAAAATATAATTTTTTTCACTAATTTTTTTTTTGCCTTTTTTTGGTGACATGGATAATACTGAGAAATATTTTTGTATGATTTCCCATGTTTACCTGACATTATGTTGTTTGTCTTCTAAATGGGTGCTGGAGGAAGAGAATTTAGAATTCAATTTTTTTAAAAGACTATTTTAAATAAGTAAATAATACATTTTTATTTTTTCAAATAAGTCCTACCATTGATTTGTGATTTAACAATATGTGATAATACATAGTTGAATCTTCTAAAATTTCACCCAATGAGCACACAATAGGTAAAAATAGACAATGTATTAATAAATAAGAATTTCCCAATGGAGGTAGTATAAAGGATATTATCTAAGAAAAAATTGAACAAAAAAATAAAGAAATATGTTGAGAGTGAGACATAAACTAATAAATGGATACATGTTCCACCAGTATTCAAACAATATCAAAGAAATTAGGAAAGAGGACTAGCCATTAGTATATAAGCCACATCAAGGGCCTGCACAAAGATTTCAGTAAAGTATTTCATATCATTCTCATGTAAAATAAGGAGACATGGTTTAGAATATCCCACAATTGGAACTGGAATTAGTTGCAATGTCAGGCTTAAGAGCAGTCATTATTACTAGCCCTCGAATCTGGATCATTCAATAATTCAATAAACATCTATTATGCACCTTCTATGTAGAGGGAGAGTTGGTATGTGACTTTTTCTCAACAGATGACTGCACTCTGAAAAACAATAAAGTATGGATTGCTTCCTTGCTGCTTGTACTAATTTTGGCCTAACAATTAACACCAAGAAAACACAGGTCCTCCACCAGCCAGTCCTAAACCATTAAAACATGGAACCTTCACTTACAACACATGGAGAAATTCTGAATATTCTGTAAATTAGCTTATACACCTTGGCAATATGCTTTCTAGGGATGGATACATAGATAATGAGGTTGAAACATGTATTGCCAGAGCTAGCTCATTACTTGGGAGGCTCCAAAGGGCAGTGTGGGAGAAGTATAAAATGACTACCAAACTGAAGGTCTACAGAGTTATTGTGCTGATTTCATTGCTGCATTTCTATGAAACACAAACAGCATACCTGTCCCTTGCCAGGAAACTGGAATTTGAATTCTCTTAGGAAGACTCTGAAGAGCATCTGGCAAGATACAGTTCTGGACACTGAGGTCCTTTCTCGAACTGAACTGCCCAGGCATTCAAATTTTACTACCAATAGCACAATTCTGATGGGCTTGCCATCTTGCTCAAATGTAAAATGTATATTTGCTTAAAAGACTATTTTACAAAGAAATCACATAAGGCAAGGGCTCACATGGAGAGCAAAAAAGTGAGAGAAGCACATTCTCAAGGTCTCACTGAAGAACTACGGAATTGATTGTGAGAGATGGGAGACACTGACATAGGTCTATAATCAAAGCAGAATTGTAGTAGCTCAAAAGAAATGTGAAGCGCACAAATTTAGAGATATCTCCATAATGGAATTGGTGCCAGACCTGTGGCTAGAGCCTTCTGAGCTCATATTGGTCTGAGTCACAGCTGAACACACTGTAGTATGACCCTAATATAGTGATGTCATTTTGGTTTTCTTTAAGAAGGAAGGAGAAAAACCAATCAACCAATGTGCCAGGTACTGAGTTCAGTACTTTGGTATACAGAAAGAGACACAAGAAAGTTCTTGCCTGCATGCAGCAATATAATGGGAGAAATAATATGCAAATAACTTTATTAACTATTAGGAAATAATTAACAGAGAAAAAGTGTTAGAATTAAAAAAGGTTAGGGAAGGCTTTCTGTAGGAGACAGGATTTTAGTAGGGACTTTAAGGATGTCTAATCCATCCTCCTTGTCCATCAGCTAAGTCTATCCCTTCGTACAGATTTATCTTGTACAAAGTCTTTTACTTTGTACAGATTTATATACTAGTTCTAAGTGGCCATATTATTTGCTAAGGAAGTCCTAGAGTACTTTAGAGTTTGAAGCAATTGCTACAATATTATCCCAAAATAGATACATCTAGAAAATTCACTGCTAGGAATTCAGGGAATCTTTCCATTTGTACCATGAGGTAGACATCAGCAATAACAATGGTGTATACCTTTGGTGACCATACATCAACTTGCTTTATGCCTCACTTGCGATCCTAAGTGAATGAGTAGAAACAAGAAAACATTGTACACAGCAACAATTAGATTATGTGATCAATTGTGATGGACTTGGCTCGTCATAGACTTGATTCTGGCCAATTCCAATAGATTTATGATGGAGAGAGCCATCTGTAACCCAGATAGAAGACTATGGAGAATGACTACAATACAGTATTTTTATGTTTTGTTTTTTTTTTTAATTGTTGTTTGCTTGTTTTTTTTTTCCTTTCTCATTTTTTGATCGGATTTTTCTTGGACAGCATGATAAATATGGAAATATATTTAGAAGAATTGCATTTTTAATCTATATTAGATTACTTGCTGTCTAAGAGAGGGGTAGGGGGAGAAATGAAGAAAAAATTGGAACACAAAGTTTTGCAGGGATGAATATTGAAAACTATCTTTGCATGTATTTTGATAATTAAAAACAATTATTGTAAGAAAAGAGTATTAGAAAGCAATAAAATGACCAAGAAATTTAATATATATACACATATATATATTATCAAAGTATTATTATGCAAAGTCATTTTTGATTACAACTTTTAAGCAATCTCTAAGGAAAATGAAAAAGACAATAGTCATAAAAATGATATAAGTATAAAGAATATAAGACCTCACTTAATCTACTGTTTATTGGCTGCAAAAAAGCATTTGACTTAGTAGAGCAAAATGAAGCCTTAAAAAATTCTCCACTAAGGTGTCACACATGCACATGGCAAGATCATATCAGCTAATATCTGATCTTAATCTAGACTTTTTTCCTATAATCAAATCCTCTTAATTAGCACACCCTGCTAGAAACAGAAGTGTGCCAGTTAAACTCTCATTCTGATTATCAGAGACTGATGGGAATTGGGCTGGTGGAAAAAGATATTCACTATTCATGAATCTCTTTTAAAACAGGCAATTTAGAAAACACTTAAAAAACTTTAGAAAGGGAAGATCATCTTATTCAGCAACTCCAGTGGTTTTCATTAAAAAGCTAACGTTTATCTTGTTACAATAATTATCTTATTGGAGTAGGTCATAATATTTTCCTATTCCTTCATTGAGATACTGCAATATGAAAATCATCACAATAAACTAAATGCTAACTTATTAATGAAAATCACTATACAGCAGAAAGGGAATGAAGCATAGAATGAATAAGCAGCAAGTTTATGTTCCCAAAAGCCATTCACACCTGTTAACTGCTATGTGTACTCTCATGGATACACCAGATTTATCTTCTTAACTCATGCTATTCTAGTCATTACTAAACAGTTTTCGAAGAACTTATTGCTACAACTGGCTGGCCAATAATGAAAGTAGCAAAAATGGAATGCAAGTATACTTTCTTCCCCAAATCATTGATAAAAATAAGTGTATCATAAGGTGTTAACTTGGTCTTCAACTTGAGTTTTCATTTATGAGCACAGCTTAGAGCATTTTTGTTGTTGATAAATAGCTTAGTTATCTTTCAACAAATAACAAAAAGCCCACAATACTTGCTCACTATAAAGTAACTTGTTTCAATCCCAAGGAAGGTTGTTTTGTTTTTCCTGTATTTGTTTTCTGATCTCATAATCAACTACTCCAGTCATAACATCTTTCATGTATATCCCCTTTGTTCTTAACAGTCACATCCTATTGCAGATCCTTACTATCTGCCTATAAAAATCAGTGGTTCCCTATTGCCTCCAGGATCAAAAATATAATTCTCTGACTTTAAGGCCCTTCAACCCATTCCCTCTACCTTTCTATTTTATACCTTACTCCTCTTTGCTCTACATCACCCCTTTCCATTTATTCCATGACCCAGTGACACTGGCCTTCCTGCGGTTCCCTGCTTCACCTTCCAACTCTGGGCATTTTCACTGGCTGGCCCTCATACCTAGAATTCTCTCCCTCTTCTTATCTTACTCATTGTTTCTTAATATCAACATAGTTATTTACATGTCACTTCCTTCATTAGATAGATGGTGAACTTCTTGAAAGCAAGGGCCGTTTTTGCCATTTTTTTTGTATCCCCTGTGCACAGGTCATATGCACATAGTAGACAATTAATCTTTGTAGATTTGATTTTTGATTCACTGAGAAAGAGGTTCTAAAACACAAAAACATGAACACACACACACACACACACACACACACACACCTTCATATAATGTATTATTTCTCATGAATAAGACATGGACTTTTTAATCAGTTCACTGATTAATCCACTTCTAGACCATTCACCTAGAGTACACACAGTTCCTTCACTCTACAGCATACTTCACTCTAATGAATTAAGTCCTTGAATCAGAACAGTGGGAATCTTAGGGTTTCCCTGATACTGTTTGCATTTGATTCCATAAAATGATTTCAGTTCCCCAACCTGACATACTTTGTCACAGATGAAACCCTAACATGATTCCACGTACTATAATCCCCAGGATTTTAGGGAGCTTCTTTCTGAAGGGCAACGTCATTTACTAAATAAATTTTGGGAATCATTCTTTATTGTTACCTTGCCATTAGACAAAGCTACCTAAGTAGCTGGTGACTCAAGATACAACATTGGGTCAAAAATCACAAGACCGGAATTCAAATCCAGCCTCAGACCTAAGATGTTTGACTCTGGGGAAGTTATTTAATCTTTGCCTCTGATTCCTCAAATGCAAAAAAGAGATAGTAATAGCATCTGCCTCCTACTCTAGCTGGGACAATGAAATGACATATCTGTGTAGTGATTACCATAACACCTGGGCATGGTATGGTTGTTTAGGCATATCTGACTCTTGGTGAGCCCATTTGGGGTTTTCTTGCCAAAGATACTAGAGTGGTTTGTCATCTCCCTCTCCAGCTCATTTTAACTGATAAGGAAACTGAGGAAAACAGGATTAAAATATGTGCCCAGGCTCACATAGCCAGTAAATGTCTGAGATTAGATTTGAACTCAGGTCTTTGTGACTACAGATCTGGTACTCCAACCACAATGCCATTTAGCTGCCCACAGTAGGTACCCAATAAATGTTTATTTCCCTTCCCCATTTTAAACAATTCTTATGGGACAGAGTATTTCCTATACCTCACCTCCCTAAATTCCAGGGGGATTAAAATCAAAACAAAACAAAAAAAAAACAAAACAGAAGGGGCGGGGCTTTCATGGGAATAAATCAGTAGGAAGGATAATCTGGTTTACATCTACCTTTGGTCTTTTTGTCTAAAGCAAATGTGAACTTAGTACTGAGAAACCACTTGTATGTAGGATGTATACATGGACATTACAACTACTTACAACAACAACTTAAACAGAGAAGGTGCCAAATAATATTTGCTGATTCAATTTGACTTTACTGTAGGAATATTTTCTCTGTAAAAATATATTTTAAAGGGTTTTCAAAATATATGGCTGGGTTTAACCAACATGCAGCTGTTAGCATCTGAGCTGTTTATGGGGATATTCATTGTTCTGTCCTGGGAACAGCTCTGAAGCTCTTTACGGACTGCCCCCTGATGCTCATGAAGCCAGGATTTCTCTCAGGCAGCTTGTTATAAGCTACCACTCTTAAGTTTATATGACCTGGACTTCTTAAAGGGGTTTCTTAACTTAGTATTTGTGATCTTGGTTTTTCTTTAATTTTCTTTTAAAAATATTTTAATTGTATTTCAATAATTTGTAATCCTAGATATATTATTTTGTGTAGCAAAAACCATTATTCTGTGAAGGGATCATAGGCTTCATCAGACTGCCAAAAGGATTCATAGTACATACAAAAGTTTAATATCTGTCTTCCAGGGAATTAAATCTAGGGCTGGAAGAGACCTTATAGGTCATCTGATCCAACTCTCAATATTTGAATGACAGAATTGAGGCCCAGGAAAATCCAGTGAGTGACCCACAGAATTATTATGTGGCAAAAGGGATATTTACACTCAGCTCCTGGAGCTCCAAATTCAAAGTTCAAAGTTCTGAATCCTCCTCTTCATTCTTTCTAGGTAGTTTGATTCAGTTACACTGGCCTAGGCTGTGATTGGGAATTCAGGAGTGCTAGTCACTGCCAAACAAGTTATTGTCACATTTCTCAATGGATCAGACTTGGACACATTTTTCAGTCAGATGGGAATACTTAGACCTTAAAGAAGTCCAAACTGATATTTGCCAGTGAAATGTAATGGGCACTCAAAGAATAACTATTGATTGAATAAAGAGTTAATCACTCATTTCTTACAAAATATTGGCACTGTTGGGTAACTAATACACCTTTTCTTTGGCTTCAGAAAGAAAGCATTTTGCAAAACTTATAATACAATTTGGAGGGCTAGTTTTTGTTGTTATTTGAGGTAGGTAATTTACTAAAAGGACCATTTCCCCTAATATCATGGGTAGGACCAAACATTTTAAATTATCTTTATGTCAAGTTTTCACCTTGTCAACTGTTCTTAGGTATTTATTTCTGTTCCCTAGACCTCAAAGTGTTATGTATACAGCAAACTATTAAAAAAATAACAGCTAGAATTTCTAAAGAACTTTAATTTTATGTAGTATTTTACATTTATTATTTCATTTGTTTCCCACAGTAATGCTGTGAAGTAGGTACTGTCATTATTACCATTTTAGTTGATTAAACTGGAGGCAAAAGAAGCATTTAATAGCACAATGGAGAGAAACTTGAGCCTGGAATCATAGAGATCTGACTTCAAACCTAGCCTCAGTTTGGGAATCTGGACAAGTCTTTTTGCCTCAGTTTCCTCAGTTGTAAAATGGAGGTAATAACAGCACTAATCTCATGGAATTGAAGGGAATAAAATAGAAATTGTAAAAAGCACTTGACACAATGCCTGGCACATAGTATATACTTACTCCCTTCCATCCCTTCTGCTTAAGTGATTGTTTAGTAGTGAACAACTAATGAGTATTTGAGGCAGGATTTGAACTCCACTCTTCAAGATTTCAAGTCCATCACATAGCTGACTCTTTAAGAAGTTTCATGGTTGAAAATCATGACATGATTGAAAAAGTTGAAACTACACATTCCCAAAACTTTACTTCAGAAAATAGTACGAAATTTATTTAGCCTAAAAGTCTTTTATAAAGACTTTTATAGAAATTACTTTTCATTTTTTTCTCCTGGCCCTAAGTTAGGCATAAACAGGATAATTAGCTTCAGAATAATCTTGATTTGACTCTATGAAGGGCGGTAAGTACAATGCAAATGAGGGAGACCTAATTTTGATGAAGCCTTGTGCAAATGGCTTCTCAACTCTCACCTTATTAGTTCTCAAAGTAAGCAAAGTTGCAAAATAAACATTCCTCTTTCCTTGGTAGATATACCCTTCTTCTTTGCAGAACTTCTTATGTTCCTCCTCTGTCCCTATTCTTCCAATCCAGAAATTCTAAATAACCTAGGTATTTCTAGTCATCTGGAAATGCATCTAAAAAACTTACTGATAATTAGATGTTAAAGACTTAAAATGTTTATTAAGGTGTTTAGATTTTAAAAGAAAAGTCTAAAAAAAAAAAAGAATTATAGGCATTGGTGGGAGAAATCTTTTTGGTGGAAGAACTACTTATTTTCTCTAAATCGAACATAGGCAATTTTTGAATCATTGGGGCAGCACTACCTCCCATTCCATTTTAAAGATGACATCTGAGCTCTTGGCTTCAAAATATTCAGACAGGTGGTTAAGTAATTAAGCTAGCTAAGCAACCTGTGTCTTCCTCCTACAAGATTTTCTAGAACTTGCAAATAGCTTTAGATGTAGAATCTGAACTTATATACACAGACCTGACCATATCACTTCTGTTCAAAAATATTCAGTGGCTCTCTATTGCCTCCAGGAAAAAATGTCAACTCTTCCATCTAGTATTTAAAGTCCTCCTCAATCTGGCTCACACTCTTAGACATTTCACATTTCTTCCCTTTCAACCTCATATATGCCATTCAAACTGATTTCATACTTGCTCCTCAAATTTCTCATTCCATCTCCCCTATTCCTTAGCACAGACTATCTCTCATATTTGGAACATAAACCATTCCTCACTTCTGCTCCTTAGAATGAATTCCTGGCCTTCTTCAGCACTTAACTCACGTTCCACCTACTTTGTTAGACACTTTCTTGATCCCTCAAAGTTGTTATTTCTCTTTCACTCCCTCATCAAAATACCTTCCACTCACTAAGTTCATACTGTGTATCGGCAATAGAATAAAAGCTTTTAAAGGGCGGGAGCTATTCCATTTTTGTCTGTGTATGTATTCCCAGTGCCTCACACAGTAACAGGCTCAGAGCATGTGTTGAATAAATGCTTAATTGAATTGAATAAACTTGGTTGGTTTTACCTCCCACTTTACTGGCTTTCCAGTTAACAAATAGAACGCATGTTAAACTCTTTTGAGTTCTATATGACTGGACAACATCACTCTAAATCTGCTCACTTGATCTGTACCAAATAGCCTTTGGAGATTTCTAGTTTGTAACTACTAACCAATAGCAAATAAAAAGATCCCATGACTTTAGAACTCAATGAGGACCTTAACGATAATCAAGTGCTACCTCCCTAAAATGCTAAATGAAGGAGATGAGCTCCAAAGCCACTAAACTTATTTCTGTAGAATCATGATTTATTTCTCAAGCATGGGATGGATTTTGCTCTACCAGATAAGCTATATGTTTCCTGTATTTTCAGATTTTATTTACTATAAACTAATCATATTATAATCCAATTGATTAGGCAAATACAAATCTACTGTGGTTCAAGCTAAGCACTATGAAGCATTACTATAAGGATAAAGATAGGACATTTAAAACTGGGAAATGTGACTTTGGTAACTGGAAGGGAAAAATGGACCAGACTGTGATTTCAGTTATGCAAATGGCTAGTTCATACAAGCATTTATTATATCATATGTCAAGAATTGTAACAGTTGTGCTATCAAGGCCAACTAGGCACTTTCTCATCTTAGGGCACTGAAATATACAGTGTGTGTTAGAGGTGAGATTGGACCTCGGGACTTCCTGACTTCAATGCTAGTTTTCTATACACCATATCATAATCTCTCCTGAAGCCTCTATTCAGAAAATTCTAATACCACATAATTAACCATGAAAGAAATTTATTACATATAATATTAATCTAGTCTTTTTATACCACCATTTAAGAGTAAAATGTTTCCCTTTTACGCTACAGTTTCTATGCCCAGAATTCTGGAAATTTTCGAATTTCATGGCACAAAATTAACTTTTCATATTTAAAAGAGAAAATATCACTGGAAAAAATTCAATCTAGCACAAGAGAAAAAAATGCCTTTGTTATAATGAACAATAATCTTGGAAGAGACAGATTGGGGGGAGTGGGGGAGAAGCTAGATCAGAATGGGAAAAAGAAAAGAAGAAATTCAAATCTTCTGTATCAGGGTCAGAAGAAGAAAGGAAAAGCAGAAAAAGATAAATCAAATAAAATTATCTTCTTAAGATCAATGTTGTGCCTTTAACAATTCTGATGGTCTTACATTAGGCCATAATTCTGAAGCTTAACATAAAAAAATATGATCCACAAAAGATTAATTTTTAAAATGGAGATAGTAGCTCCTAAATTTTTATAATTACTATGATTTGTGTCCTTTTATTCTTTTTTCTCTTTCCCACTCCTCAAAAAAAGTGCTCAGGTTGTCAATTTAAATTGTCTGCTTTTTAAAAATGAAATTGGTACCCTTTTACACGTATTTTCAAATCAATATACAAATTAAATAATAATTGCTAATAATAGCATAAAAATAATAGCTAGCACTTATATAGCACTTTAAAATTTACCAAGCACTTTACACAT
Source organism: Sminthopsis crassicaudata (assembly GCF_048593235.1). Taxonomy (NCBI): domain Eukaryota; kingdom Metazoa; phylum Chordata; class Mammalia; order Dasyuromorphia; family Dasyuridae; genus Sminthopsis; species Sminthopsis crassicaudata. The sequence continues at coordinate 107,162,478 of NC_133618.1, read as the reverse complement.
TCTTATTTGATCCTCATAACAACTTGGAGGTAGGTGCTTATTATTTTTTCAGCTTTGAAGAAACTGAGGTAGCCATAAATTGGCTAAGATCACACAACTAGTAAGTGTCTAGAGCCAGATATGAACTCAAGCTTTCCTGATTCAAAGTCCTATATTCTATCTACTGAGCCACCAAGCTGAAAATGTAACACAAAATAATAAGCAAAATCTCACCATCATGACCACTGAACACAATCAGTGAGAAACACAATTACTGAGGCATGGAAAACAAGATAAAATGATTTTTGAAGGCAAAGTCATATAGAAGAAAAAGCACTGTACTCAAACTAAGAGAATCAGCATTAGCCAACTGTGTTACTCACTTACTGTGTGCCTTGGGCAAGTGTAATACTTTTATATACATACATATATATATATATAAAATTTTAAAGTTCCACACCAACTTTATTGATGAATAAAGCTGACAAATCAGTATACAAAAACCCAAAAAAAATCTCTGCAGAATAAACAAATTGTATACCAGGGTGGATAGAAAGCTATTCTATTTCAAAATGAACATATAACTAAGACACTCTAAATAAGCATACTAGTAGGAGTAATCCAATGAAGGCAGCCTCAGTTAACAAAAAGTGTAAAAAAAAAAAAAAAAAAAAAAAAACTGATTAAATATCTAACTAAGTATCATTTAAAAGAAAAATTTCTATCATCTTTTCTCAATTTCACAAATACAACAGAACCTTGTTAAAAAGCCAGTTGAAGGACAAAGATTACAGATCCCTATTATAGGATTCAAGTTACACACCGTGATGTACTATATACCCACTGTGTACACAAGGGGTATGATTTGACCAGTAACAAAATCAAATTTGTGCAATGCTAAAGTACTTTATAATAAGGTTTTCTTCTATATCCCACATATAAATAATACTGTACCAACATGCTATTCTCTACAACAAATTGCCTCTGAGTTTTCCAATGCAAGTGGGGCTCTGTCTGCTACCCAGACATTAGTTTTGTTTTGTTTTTTTACATGTTCTCAATAAAGAAAACATAATGGTAAAATGTTTTGTCGTAAAAATGAAGCTTAAGTGCATATACCATGTAAGAGTCCTGCGAACATGCAGCCACTCTCAGGCTTAGGAGCCTGTGATTGATAAATGGATTGTGTTGGAATTCCCTCTTGCATATGGTGAACAAGCAGCTTTAATGAGGCTTATGACCTTACCTCACTGCTATCCCAGGGAATCTTAAAGCTAACGGGTTGCTACCAGATACAGGTCAGGTGCTACAATTACTTTTCCCAAAGCTCTAGGAACTTTCTAACTTTAAACTCCTTAAGTTTCTTAAGAGTGTGAAAGCAGGCCATGAATATTAAAGTCTCAGGGTACTTGTGGATTATCATTAAAAAAAAAAAAATTCTCATAGGCGTGAGGCAGCTAAATGGTACAAAGAATAAGAGTTCTGGGCCTGAAGTCAGAAGGAGCTGAGTTAAAATATGGCCTCAGACACTTACTAGCTAGGTAAATCACTTAACTCTGTTTGCCTCAGTTTTTCTAACTATAAAATAGGGATAATAAGAGCACTAACTTTGAAGGGTATCAGATGAAATAATATTTGTCAAGTGCTTAGCCCAATGCCTGTCACATATTCCACTCTGCCACATTACCATCTATGGAGAGGGCATATTATTTCAGAAAGAAAACAATATGCTCAATACCATTTAAAGACACTTGCAGTTCCCCATCCCCCCAAGTCAAATTTATCAATAAAACAACAAGTATGTATTGAGTGTTTCTGAGGTTACATACTCTAGGCATACAAGAGATCTTGGTGTCTGGTCTCAATCTAATGGAGAAGAGAAGCAATGTGCACATTAGGACAACAATACAACAGGTTTTGGGCCCAAAGTGTGTATGTAGTGGAGAATAAATGCCACATAAACTTAAGAGGAAGTCAGGTCAGCTTGGCCTTGAGTTGTCAAGAAAGGCTGGATGGAAAAATGGGAGGGAGAGGGTTCACCAGCCCTTAAGAGATAGATAGATTGGGACAAAGAGGAGGGAGCGTTTTTTCAACTGGGGAAAAAAAATGAGAAAAGATATATATGAAAATAAACATATCAAGACTCATGGCTAACTTCCAGGAATTCACGATAACAGGTCTGGGCAAATTAATTCCACAGATATATACATTAAAACTGATGAAAGTAGTAGGTCACAATTCTAAATTTCTTACACCCCAGACACGGATGGACTTAGCTTTGCCTTTGTTTACCAATGCCTTATTTTTTCATAGAAAGTGAAAATTTTAAAATATGCCAAATTCCTGATGAAATTTTTAAAAGAACCGACAATTTTCAAGTAACTTTAAATGTTGGAGTAGCATAAACTATTCTGATGTACTCATTAAAGTCGATTCCCTAAGGAAAACTTAACAAAACTTTGTTAGCCTACTCACAGTGATACACTTGAAAGTAATAAAATTGGATTGGTTGGAAAATGTTCTGTAATCCAGATACTTCACTACATCAGATTTTCTCATAACTATGGACATTTGTGATGTGGAAAAGAACTTCTGTTTTGCGTCACTACGAATCCTCAATTTTAAAATGAGCACCTGAGAGTATCGTGTATTATAAGTAAATCACCATGACTTAAAATTACTGATGCACTCTCCTTCAAAAGCTAGTCCTAGGAATAAGACTAAAGAAGGATTCAACTCTCAAACTATTTTTAAGACACCCAAATGAATGTGAATTTACTGAAATGGAGTACAACAAAGGCATGGCTGAATATCTGAGCAGCATGAAAGCTTTCTTCATTCCCTTAAAGATATATCAACTGATATCCTAATTACAATCATGTGACAAATCTGTCCAAGGAAGTGAGTTTTCACTGTACTAATTCTTAATTCCTCATCACTCTCCAAATTTTCCACTACTCTATAATGACAAAAAGCATTATATATCTCCATCATTATGGGATTATTTTAATATTGTCAACTCTTTGGGATTAGAGTTTAATTTGAAGGGGCTCAAGTTAGGGTCCTCCATGCTGCCAAAACAGTTCCAAACTTGGTGGTGTATTTACCTGATGAGGATTTCTGTAGCCCAGGAGTAGATTTGCTGCTTTAATATCACCATGCACATATTCATTTTCATGTATATATTCCAACACATCCAACTGTGAAATAAAGTAGATAATGGAAGTTTATATTGCCTCCTATTTAGTATTCACTTTGACAAATCAACATTTTTGAAAATCAACTTTCAATACAAAGAAGTTCCTTGTCCTATAAATATGTCAAAAAAATAAAAAAAAGTGCCCTGTTTCAAAACCATCTGTCTTATCACCAATACCTTGGGGAATCTCTTCTAGAGTTCATACCCTTTCAAAGCAACAGAGGTTACCCATCATCGTTTGCTAAAATGGTTTCTTTGGGAGGAGGGGACAATAAAGGAAGGAAATCTTCTCACCCCCCTTTCTGCATTCAGCAACACACATGGTTCCATGCTGCCCACTAGCTAAGAAAAGAAAGTTTCTGTTTTTGTTTTTTAAACATTCTTTGGTTTGGGGAGGGGTAGGGTTAGAAAGTCAGATGACTCAGCAAGGAGATAGAAGGTAAAGGAGCCAGAACAATCAATGACAGAGTCACTGCAGCAGGGCTCTCAGCAGTTCCCCAGCCAAGGCTTGATCTCCAAACCAGGCTGCAGGAAGCTAGGAACAAAGCCCTTTGCCCATGTGCATTTTCTCCTTCCCTGTAGAAAGTCACAGAAGGCATTCATCTGTAGCTTCCATTCCTGTCCCACTGTGGGTAGCAGAACCAGGCTCATTGTACTTAAAATGGAAAAAAAAAAAAAAAAAAAAAAAAACATTGAACCAATGAACAGCAAACAAGATAAGACAAATATGTGGCATAAACAAAATGTGTGCAGGGGTGCTATTAAGATTTCATTGCCTCTTGTTTGGCAAAGTCTGTGTAACTCATTGCCACAACTAATTATTGCTTTCATCCCAAACTCATGGCAATAAAAACTTTATAGAACCCCATACCGTCACATGCATAATATATAAAATATTATCTTATGCAGTAATTTGCATTGTTATAAACATATGACAAAAGGGAGAGAATTCTTACAGCCATGCAGGCTTGTTCTGACATGCAAAAACAAAGCTGTGAGGAAAAAAATCAGGCTGTAGACCCCATGCCTAATTGAGTTTGTAGTGCCAAACACAGCACATTCTGTCACTTGGAGAGCCCACTGTTATCAATTACACCAAAGTGGCCTCTACGTCAATGACTGACATTTCTAGGGCAGGAAAGATTTCCTTCCCTGATAATTTTGCAAAGACTAAAGATCTGTATTTTGTAACAAATAAATATCCTGAGTCTGTAGTATATGAAAAAAGCCATTCCAACTCACCATTCGCACACCCAATTGCAGGACAGTTTGCCTCTGAAACCTGCCTCTCTGGACAAAGATCTTCTGTAAGTCCATTCCTAGTCTTTCCATAACCATGAATCTATAGCTGTAAGAAAAGACACAAAAGAGAGAGCCAAGAGAGGGGATATATAAAAACATCTATTTAAAGAATTGAAAGACAAATCTTTCTGACTTAACAGACAAGAATGGTGATGAAATTAGATCACTGGAACTTTATAGCACATATATGCACAAGAAAAACAGTAAATATATAACCCTGTGTGATGCTGAATTTAATCAATAATATAATGCTAGGCTCATTTGCATATATGCATGATGAGCAAGTCAAGTACTTTAGCTTATTTCTTAATAGAAACTATAGAATATAATCTCTTAGTAGCAACTATTATTCTCTCTTTTCTTGACCCTCAAAACAAGAACTGACTTCAGTTAAGATGGCTGATTTGGGCTAAAGATGGAACCTGGAACCATGAAAACTCAGTGACAAAGGTTGACAAGTGAGTTGATTCTATTTTACCTTTTTCCATTGTATTCAGCCAAACCCGATCCCCAGAATTGTGGAATTCCTAAAAAATCAAGTTGTTTGAGTGCCATCCATCTTTTGACTGTAAAGAGGTAAAATGAAAAGAGTTGGCATCATTTATAAAATCATAGTTCACTTACACAAGTTTTCAGACAATGATCTATTTATCTTAGAGAATTTTCCTTAAAAACCATAAAGCTATATAAAAATAACAAATTAAATAAAGCTAACGATTGAAAACTATTTTCTTAAAAAAGAAAATTGATGTCATTTGGTGATTGCCACAGCCAGAAACTCCAGTACCTGGTGGCCATCCTGTTAGTGAAGAACTTTTATTCATCACAGACAAGAGATACAATTTTTTCGGGGTGGGGTTGTGTGTGATTTTTTTGTATGTTTTTTGGTTTTTTTGGTTACAGAACTATATGAAGTCCTCCCAGTTTTCCTGAGCTGGCAGGACCTTCAGGAAGCCAGGGCCACCTCATCACCAAAAAGAAGCAAGTAAATATATATTTGTAAATATATTTTAGTAATACAAAATGAATGGAGAATATTTGGCATTTATATGCTAAATTCCATACAAACAAAACAATTCACACACATACTTAGCCCCTCAAATACATCTGTATCTTCTGAGTGTACTTCTCCCCTTGAAAAAGGCACTTGCATCTTATCCATAAGCTTTCATCCTAGTCATATAACAAAAGCAACAGCTACCATTTGCTTATCTAGGAATGAGTTGCAAGACTTAAAAAGAGGAAATATGTCCTTTATGGGCTATGCCTCCCTTCTCTTAAAGAGTAATAATGTAGAGATTGTTTTCCTTCTTCCTAAGCTCCAAAAGGTAAGCTATTGACTCTCTCAACCCCAAAGTATAAAAATCAGGTTGGATAATTGCTTTCCTTGGAAATGAAGGCTATACTCAAACTAGTTAATATTCTATTTTTTTTCCTCCTATATGAATTCAGTCTAGTCAAATTCCCTTAAGCTACATGATGCCAGGGAACCACCCAGTTTGATTAAATTTTTCATTTTTTAAAACCTTTGAGTTTTTTGTCCAATATAACCTGCCACACTTGCCTTCTTTTTAACTCAGTGGCACTACAGATACAAAATCAATTGTAATAAATTTTAAATATTTGGCGGAGGAGTTGTGAATTGTGGGGGATTGAGTATCGCTTTTATTAATAAGACGATCACTTTTTTTCTGAGCATATGTCAAGAAACTTTTGCTTTGTGCTGATTGTCTATAATGTCAAACCCTTTTATACCTTCCTTATTCTGACCCTACTCAGAACTATTACCACATGTTGTTGGTAAAAATTATTTTGACCTCCTAAAATCAATCAATCAAACCCCTACAGTTTTGGCTTTGTTTAAACCTGGAAGGGACATAGAAGTCATCAAGGCCTATAGTATCAGAAAATTAATATCAACCAATTGGTTAACTTTTATTAAGCAGTTACTATATACCACACATTGCAACATAGATTTTAGAGCAGAAAGACATCTACAATGCTGACAGGTCCAACTCCTTCATTTAACAGAGAGAAGAAATGAGCACTAGGAAAGTTCTTTTTTTTTTTTTTTTTTTTTTTTTTTTTTTTGAGGCTGGGGTTAAGTGACTTGCCCAGGGTCACACAGCTAGGAAATGTTAAGTATCTGAGATCAGATTTGAACTCAGGTCCTCCTGAATTCAAGGCTGGTGCTCTATCCACTGCACCACCTAGCTGCCCCAGCACTAGGAAAGTTAAATTTCCCAATCAAAGTCACACAAGTGGAAAGTGTGAGAAGTCACATTTGAATCCAGAGAGAGGCCTGTGGGAACTGAGTGTGGCTCACAACGTAGCATTTTCACTCTATAATTGTTGTTTGCTTGGATTTTATTTTTTCTCATTTTGGGGGGGTCTGATTTGAGTTTTTTGTGCAGCAAAATAATTTTATAAATATGTATGCATATATTAGATTTAACATATATTTCTACCATGTTTAACATATATTGGATTACTTGTCATTGAGGGGAGGAGGTGGGGGAAGGGAGGAAAAATTGGAACACTAAGTTTTGCAGAATTATCCATTGGAACACAAGGTTTTGCAGAATTATCCATTGGAACACAAGGTTTTGCAGAATTATCCATGCATATGTTTTGAAAATAAAAAGCTTTAGTAAAAAAAATAAAGAGGTTGCCTTAAATTTACCCTAAAAAAAAAAAAAAAAAAAGACAATTGAAGTCCAAAGAAGTGTATTGACTTGTCTTTTTTATTTTTAATCACTCTCAAATTTAAGCTGATTGTTTTCACAAACTGAAAACACTCAGATTCCTCCCCTGCAATAACACTCTCTGTTCTAACCTTCACTTCCTAGGTTACTTCAAGTCCACTCAAACCCAAATGTCAAATGGACACTTGTCAAAAATTCTATTTCATGGAGAACTCACATATGGCAAGGCATATCGAAAAAGGCAGTCGAAAAAAAGCGACACAGAGACACTTTCAAGAGCTCTCTTAAGATCTTTAGAATTGACTGATGAGACGGGAAACACTGGCACAGGACCACCCAGCATGGGGTGCCCTCATCAGAGAAGGTGCTGTGCTCAGCGAGCAAAGCAGAACTGAATTAGCCCAAAAGAAATGTGAGATGGGCAAAGTTAGAGAGTCCACCCCAACGTTCGAAGGGACTACTTGTGTCCAACTCGAGCAAAACACTCCGAACTCCTGCCTGTCTGATCAGCTGCAGTTGCACACAGTATAACCAAAGCATCGCTTTGGTCCTCCTTGAGAACACGAGGACAACCAACCAGTTTAAACGGAATGTACATTGTCAGGGGCTCATTTTTTCCATTAGAAAGTGAGGTCTTCTGAGGGAAGGGCCTGTGTTTTTGCCTGACTATGCCTATGCCCAATGCCTAATGACTAACTTACCTCACTGCATATATCATTTCTGCTTCTACTCCTAGCTTGAAGGCACTCATTCTCTAAAACTAAAGAAAATTCCTTTTTCTTTTTATTTTCCTCTCTACTTTCAGTTTCACCTGGGAACAAGGTATAATCTTCTAAGTACAGTAAATTAGAAATCACAGATGAACACCTGTGACCCAGAATACAAGCAACAGATAAATGCTAGGGCAAATCCCAAAGTATATAAAGGTTAAGTGCAGGGTCACACAAATAGTTAACAGCCAGAAGCAAAATCTAAAGTCAGGTTATAAACTGAACCCAGTCATGAACTCAATCCAAACCCAACAGTCTACCTTCTGAGCAGCATTTCCTACTTTCCTACTTCCTCTTGTGCCCTAGTTTGTGAGACAGCAAATAAGCCCTTTATTCTAATCACTTACTAGAATATACACTGGACCAGACTCAACAACCTAATATTTAGGTTAAGTAGGGGAAACATCTCTGATTTTAAATATATGTTCCATTAGGTGTACCATGGAAAGAATTGAGTGGCCTCAAACTTCTGCCTATTACATATGATATAATACAACAGTGTTATCCTGGGATAAAAATCTCCTCTTGACAAGTCTCTTTCAAAAGCACAGATGATATAACCAAATATCAAATACTCACTTGAGCAAGCACTTATGTACAAGTGGCTTATTGGGCTAGTGTTACTTACTACAGTTTTGCTTTGCAGCTCTCTGATAAAATTTCAGTTCTGAAAAGAGAGGACCATTTTCTTGATATTCCTGTAAAGAAACATGACAGTCTCTAAATTTTCAAAATTAAAGAATGATTAATGTGATGAGGAGAAAAATAATTCCCTAAATGGGATTTAATATTTCATCTATTCAGAAATGCCCATTATATACTATAGCACTTGAACTGGTAATGCATTTTCCATAAAACACTGACCCCCCCCCCCAGACACATTTTCACTACAAATCTCAAAGCATTGAATTAAACAGAGGTCACTGGAAGAATCTTGCTTTAACAATGGACATATTGTAGTCACTATTCCCATACAGACAAACCTAAAACAATATTCTTTTTGTAGGAGGCATTTAGAAAAATGTTATCTGACAACTATGGTGGTGATGGGTACAATGCAGGGAGTGACAAAATATAGTACATAACAAGTAATCTGAAAGACATCCAGGATTCTCCATAAAATAAAGTTTATCGAAAACAAGCAAAGAGAGAACTTTAAGATGCCAAAATGCTATTCTTTATGGAATAGAAACACAGAAAAAGGTGTTTAAAATAACAAGCTAAATGTAATGCTTACCACTTTTATAACGTGAAGGGCATCTTCATCTCGTACAGGTTTATTAACACATGGAGAAGCTACAAAACAGTGAAAATAGTTATTAAAATAGGAATAAACATAATAAACATTTGGAATAAATAATGGAATTAAACACTCATGGTTGCTTTTTTCTTTGTTCCTGGCAAAGATACTAGAGTAGTTTGTCACTTCCTTCTCAGATCATTCTAACACGTGAGGAAATCGAGGCAGACAAACTGGGATAAGTGATTTGCCCAGGGTGACACTGCTGGTAAGTATCTGAGGTCAGATATAGGAAGATGAACTTCTGGACTCTAGGCATAGCTCTCTATTATACCACCTAGCAGCTCTATACTTTCTAAATTTATCAAATTAAATCCACTAAATTATTGTAAAACCTTATTCAGACTCTGCTAATAGAAATTATAATAATTGAGATGTGGCATATGTAATTCTTTCTGATAAAAAATTTTGAAACTCTTTCTTCTGTACATTTGTGAGGTCTCCAGCTTAAAAATGAGTTATGTTCTCAAACCAAAGGATTAAGGATACCAAAATTAAATATTGCTTCAACATCCTCTTCCATCAATTCAATTCTTGTGACTTCATAAGACTGGAAGAGACCTTAGACACCATCTTGCCCAACACGCTCTTCAACAAGAATCTTCTCTATAATGCAGCTAAATAGATAGTGCATCTTTCTTTACTTGAAAACCTTTAGGTAGAGGAAGCCTATCACCTTTCAAGCTTGCCATTATACTTTGGAATAGCTCTATTGCTCAGCAAGATTTTCCTTCTACCAAATCTAAAAGTCTATTGCAACAACTCTGCCATGTTTCTACTGGTAAGCCTGGGGCCAAGGAGAAAAAGTCTATCAGCCTTTACTTAGTCCAAAGATAAAAGCAGCTATATGTTGGGATATTGGACATGCAGTTTTGCAATATAATTGAAAGGCACTGCAATTTTATTTATTTTTATTTTTTATTAATTAAAAAGCTTTTTATTTTCAAAACATATGCACGGATAATTTTCAACATTAACCATTGCAAAACTTTGTGCTCTAATATTTTCCTCCTTTCCCCTCACCCCCACCCCTAAATGGCAAGTAATCCAATACATATTAAACATAGTAAAAATATATGTTAAATCTAATGGATGCATACATATTTATACAAGTATCTTGCTGCACAAGAAAAATCAGACCAAAAGGGAGAAATGAGAAAGAAAAAAATGCAAGGGAATAACAACAAAAAGAGTGAAAATACTTCGTTGTGATCCACACTCCATTCCCACAGTCTCTATGTGCAGATGGCTCTCTTCATCACAAGATCATTGGAACTGGCCTGAGTCATCTCATTGTTGAAAAGAGCCAGATCCATCAGAATTGACCATCATATAATCTTGCTGTTGCCGTGTAGTACAATGATCTCCTGGTTCTGCTCATTTCACTTAGTATCAGTTCACATAAGTCCCTCCAGGTCTCTCCAAAATCATTCTGCTGATCATTTCTTATAGAACAATATTATTATATAATATTCATATATCATAACTTATTCAACCATTCTCCAATTGATGGGTATCAATTCAGTTTCCAGTTTCTTGCCACTACAAAAGGGCTGCCACAAATATCAATTATTTTTTTTCAAAAATTACTTCATTTTACTAATACCATACTTAAGTTTTATTCATATTATAGAATAAACATGAATTTCTTTTTTAAAAAAGTCCTCTCAAACTTTGGCTATCTCAAAACTGGTGTTTTCATATAAAATCAGAGAGGTTATTATTTTTTTCCCAAAATACCTCTTACTGTAACATTTCTGTTTTGTGAGAGACTAAAATCTAATCATATGGCAAAGTTTTAAGGAAAAATAAAACTTCAAATTGCCATGAAATATGATTTAGAGGCATCTAATGATTCTCTGTGTCTTTTGATATCTATAGACTCCATCCATAGTGCTGGCAAACCTACCCAGCTCTCCCACACTCTTAAATACAACAACAACAACAACAAATGAAACAAGAACCCTTCCTTTAACCTTCTTGACTTCTTAAACTACTGGTTTTTTCCCTTCACAATCAAACTATAAAGAATCACCTATACTTGCTGCTTCCATATCCTTACCTCCTACTCTGTTCTATCCCTTAGCATCTGGTCTTCAACCTAACTACTTGACCTTTGCTCTCTCCAAAGCTGCCAATGATCTCTTAGCTGAAAAGTCCGCTTGTCTTTTCTAAATCCCCATTCTACTTGACCTTTGAAGCTTCTGATATTAATAATCATCCTTTCTTCCTAGACACTCTCTACTCTTTTTAACCTCCATAATACTCTTTGCTGCTGATGCTTCTACTTCTCTGATGATTCGTTATGATTATGCTCCTCCTTACTAAGTGTGGGCTCCATCCTTGATTCTTTTTTCTCCCTTTATTCATTCTCCCTTAGTGATCTCAACAATTCTCTCCGGTCAATTGCCATCTAATTTATATATCCATATAATGTCCACCCTAGCTCTCTCTAGAGGGCCTCAGGATCAGTCAGAGTCAGGATTAGTCAAAGTTCTTGATCTTTAGAAGTGAAGGAGGAAGGCAAGCTGCCCCACAGCTCGATAAAGATGGATCCTAGATTATGGAGTCTGGAGCCTGAAGTCTTCTCTCCTCAGCATACTTCAGCCAAGAGACTCTGATCTCTTTCCCTCAACCCTCCAATCCTTGCCTATGATTATCTCACCACGACAAATTCAACAAGCATCAATCCTGAGGAGAGCCATCACATCACCATCTCATCTAAATTATGCTTATAGAACCATTATCTCACATCGAGTAGGTAATTAGCCTTAAGTACTCTGCTGTCTTAGAGTCAAGTATAACTTTTCAGAGTTCCAGCCCTCTACACATCCAGGGCTGTTTTCCTTCATAAATCATAATCCAACATTACCATTTACTTGCTGACCATTTCCAACCAACCCATACCATACACATCTCAAACCTCCAACAGAGTAAAATAGAATTTTTTATATTTCCTCACTGTCCATCCTTCATCCAAACTTCCATATTTTTACTAACAGAACTACTGTTTTCCAGTTCAGTATTCGAATCAGAAAGGACTCTGCCTTACTTACCCTCCCACAGTCAGCCTTCAGGTAGCCAGGTGATGTGGTGAACAGAATACTGGATCTGAAGTAAGGAAAATTGATTCCAGATCTGGCCTAAGATCCTTATTAGCTGTGTGACTCGAGGCAAGTCAATTTACCTCTGCTTGTTTCCTCAGCTGTAAAATGAGTCTAAAAATAACACTTACCTCTCAGCACTTTTGTGGGGTTCAAATGAGATAATATTTGTAAAATTCTTAGCACAATATACAGCATAAAATAGATGCTATATAAATGCATATTCTCTTTTCCTTTTTTTTTTTTTTTTTTTTAATTTTTTCACTTCTACCTCCATAGCATCTCTTAAATTCTCTCTTTCTTTCTAACCCAGTCTCAGCTTTAGTTAGGGTTCTTCTCACCTGGACTATTTTAAGGGCTTCCTAATAGGATTCCCTGTTCCTGCCCCTACCTGAACTCTACAATCCACTTTTTACATGGCTGCCAAGCCATATATTCCTAAATACAAATCTGAACATATCACTCCATTCAAAAATCTTCAGTAGCTTCCTATTGCCTCTAGGATAAAACATACTGTAGGATTTTCTAAGATTTAAATTCTTAATATGATTTTCACTTCTCCAGTCCCCTTCCCCCACAAGCTGATATTTCAATTAGCTTGGCCTACTAACTATTCTCTATATGATCAGTCCATCCCTTGCCTCCACACTTTTGCCCAGGAAGACTCCCTTATTTGACAAGTCCTCCTGCCTCATCTCTGTCTCACAGAACCAGTAACTACCTTCTGGTGCCACCTTCTTTGTGATCAAGCCTAGAATGTCCAGATTTCATGCCCACCACTTTCCCACACCAAACTCTCAGTTTTTAATGACATCTGTTCACTGATTTCCCATATCTAATTAATTACCAAATCCTATCAGTATTCCCATGATAGTATCCCTTGTAGCTGTCTTTTTCTTTTCACTTCAATTATCCAAAGTAAGAATCTTTTAATCTAACACTTGGATTGTTACCAGAGCCACTTTGGTCTTCCTCTGTCAATTGACTTCCAATCAATCCTGAACACTACAGTCATACTAATCTTACTAAAAACATATTTTCATCATGTCTCAACTCAAAAATCTTTAAGAGGCTTTCCATTTCTCACTCTGACATTCAAGGCTTCTCACAATCTGATCCCCAACTTAACATTTCCCACTATTAACTAAGATGAACTTTAGCCATAAATATTGGTATTCTACCTTTCTCCCTAACCCCATCAGATTATAAAACAATTCCTTTTCCAAACTCTGTATCACTCCCAATAACTAGGCATTTAATAAATGTCTGAGTTTTTGGTTTGGAGGTTATGTTTTAGTTTTGGGGAGTTTGTTAGTTTGGGGAGGTTTTCTTGCTCTTAATATTTTGCTTCAGCTATGGTCACTTTCCCTTGAAAATAGTTTGCTTATTGTTCTCATGCCAACTTTTCTCTTCCATCCTACCCAAAGCTTAAACATTATTCAAGGCCCAAATCATGTTCCATTTTTCCATGGAGCTTTCCTCAACTGAAATCTTTTCCCTCTCGTATTCCTATGGTATTCTGTCTATAGCATTCATCAGGTACCACTATATAGTATTACTTAACATTAAAGTTCTGCATCATCAATCAATAAACATTTATTAAGTACTTATTATATGTTAGGTACCATGCTAAGTGGTCGGCTCTCAAAATAACTTACATTCTAATTGAGAAGACAACAGGTAAAACTACAAGCACGTACAAGACACAAAATAAATAAAGTAATCTTAGAGATGAAGGCATCAACCACTAAAGGAACCAGGATATAGAAGGGGGACCTTGAGCTTAATTTTGAAAGAAGCCAGCCATTCTAAGAGATGGAGGTGAGGAAGAATTGTCTTCCAGGTATGAGATACAGCTGGTACAAAGACATGGAGAGAGTGTCATATGTGAGAAATGACAAATAGGTTAGCAGGGCTAAAGCTTAGAATGTGTAGAGAAGAGCAATATATAGAACAAGAATACTAGAAAGGTAGCAAGGAGCCAGTTAGGAAGAGATTTAAATGTCAGAGCAGTTAGCATTTGATACTACAGGAAATGTTACTGGAATTTATTGAGTGAGCAGAGGTTGAGAGAGATGGTTAGATTTGCACATATATGTGTGTGTGTGTGTGTATGCATATAAATATATTGCATATGTGTTTGTTTATGTATATTATGTATATATCGACAGCTAGTTAGCACAGTAGATGAGCACCAGGAGTCAGGAAAATCTGAGTTCAAATATGGCCTCAGACACTTAGTAGATGTATGCCTGTGGCCAAATCCCTTTACCCTGTAACCTTAGTTTCCTCATATATAAAATGAACTGGAGAAGGAAATGGCAAATTAATATTATTGCCAAGAAAACCCCAAATGAGATCACTGAGTGATCCCTAAGTTAGACACAACAAACAACAGATATATTTATATAAATGAGTGTACACACACACACACACACACACACACACACACACACACACATATATATATATATATATCAAAGTGATTTCTATAAAGCTAACAATTAAACCCATAGGAGCTGATAAATCACTTAATGAGAGAGAATATAAAAAGAAAAGAAGTACCAGGAATATGATGGGTGTGGTATGAATGAAGATCCACCAAAAGAGTGAGGAGTAATCCAACAAGTAGGAGGAAAACCCAGCATAAGACAGTGCTATGAAAACTTTGGAAGGATAAAGTTGGAAGGAAGATACATACCATCGTATGTCATTTGTCCTTCATTCCTGAATACAACCATAACATCAGGGAAGTGAAGCCATGACATGCAAGGGAATTGGATTTCAGTGAAGGAGGGCTGGGGCAAGATCACCTGCCTCACTTTTTCCTCCAGAGACATCTGGGTCCAGTGGCCAGATAGAGATCAGGATGACTGGAGATGGCCCTGGATGAAACGGAAGACTGTGTTTTTTTTAAGCTAAAGTCTTCAACTGGTCTCAGTTTTACTAAGTCAAAATAAAATAATAAAATGAGGCAAAAAATGGTCTTTTCTTTTTTTTACACTTGGTAAAAGAGTTGAGGAGGAAGCAGTCAGCACAGCTCCATGGCTTTTCCCAGCTCTGTTCAATGGCACGTGAGAAAGAGTGAAGGAGGCAGATGCTCTCATCCACTTCACTAGACCATGGAAGAGACATTATCGTGTTATGAATAGAGAGCTGGCTATAGAGTCAAGACCTGGGTTCAAACCACATTTGTGACACGATATCGGCATAACTCTGGGCAAGACACTTAACTTCTCAGTACTCCAGGAAGCTCTCAGACTATAAAATTTCAGGCAAGATGCCAATCTGTACTGAAAGAAGACATTCCTCATCAGAAAGTCCTTAAACTAGTGAAATCACAGGTCAAATCCTTATCCTTATTCCTAACTAGACTGAACTGCTAAAGGACTGAGGCCCTGTCTTAAAATCTTTGTTTCTCCCATAGCACCTGGAAATTTGAATTTTTTATTATATATGATAATAAAAATTACTTAATAATTTAATCGCAGCCATCCTATTATTAGTACTACCATTTCACAGATATTGTAGCTATAAAATTATAAAGGAAATTGTAGTTCAGAGACTTTAAGTAACAAGCTCAGAATAAGACAGTCAATAAAATGGCAGTCAGTATTTAAAATCAGACCTCTTAACAGTGTTTCCAGAGGTATCAATATATCAGTTTAAAATAAGGATGTCTATCAGGTAAAATCTTTTTTTTTAAGATATAAAAAACAAATCTCTCCATTATTCTCTTCAAATACCCAATAACAACAATAAATTGGGGGTTGTCCTACGAGTCTAAATCACAATTTCTCTTATCTCCACATTAAACATCCAAACTAGTAACAATTACTACCTAGATATGCACTTCTCTTTTTTTCACAAGTGTTCAACAGATTTCTTCTTAAGCACCTCAAATTTGGTACTAGACAGCTTAGCATAATAGATAAGTATCCAAACATAAGAAGGATTCATCAGGAAATGCAACCTCAATTCTTGAACTTGAAACATCCTGCATTTTTCTCTCGGTCTATTAAAATCTTGCCATGTGCAACTACTCTACTAGCAAAACTGTGACACTTCTAACTTAAAAAGAAAAGGACTCCACTTGGATACTTTCAAATAAACCAACAAACAAAAAAAGCATATCATGAATCCTGAGGACATACAGATGCCCAGTATGACTTATTTAGACCAAAATAAACTTTATGCTTTAAGAAATTTCCCTGCCTGCTTTCAAAATTTAAAAAAGCCATATTTTGCTATAAATTGCACAAATCAGAGTAATTAATGCATTTTGCTTTGCTTAGAGAGGCAGACATGGTCCAGGAATGCAGGAAGTACTTTTCAATATACAAGTCTCACTTTGAAGAATTCTGATAGCATAAAAAGAGTTTCCAAAATGATAAATTAGGAAGTGATTCCTTTACAAAAGAATGCAGTAGGGCAATTCCTTTACATAGCAAACTCCAACATTTGAATTAAAACCACTCATTTGATAAACATTTGAGAAATGCAAATTTTTATAAACACACCTGTTATATAAAGTAAGGCACACCTGCATGCCAAATGCCAAAAGTAGGAAACATACTATTCTTTGCTCTAAAATAATCTTAAAATAGATCTATTTTTTGTACACAAACTAGAAAAATTCCAATGATTTAAAATACCTATAACAGACTTCCTTATTTCTACAATTGGATTGGATATATAGACTGTATAAAAATGATAGAATAACAAAAGCTCATATTTACATAGTCTTTCTAAGGAATGTTGAACTTATAGTATTATTGTAATAAAGTATTACATCTAGATGCATGTTTTTATCATCCAGGGAAAAATATACTAAGTGCTTAATAAATGGTCATTTACTAACATGGATAAACATCAGAGAATGTTCTGTGCAGCCCTGTGAAGTATGCAAAAACCAAAAAGTTGCCCCAGTACCCATGATGTCATCTTGAACAAGGCAAAGGAGACATCACACAATAAATAGACTATAGAAAATTTCAGCAACTTTCTTTTACTACCTATATTCCCCAGAGAGGCAAAGGAGAAGATTGTCAGGCTGGGATCAGAAAACCTAGTTTCTACGCCCAATTTTTCTACTTACAAAACTAGGTAAAGTACTTTTTAAAAACTTCCAGTTTCAGTTCTCTCATTTGTGAAACCGGTATAATGTAATAGGTATAATGTAGTAGTGCCATGTCCTGCCTATGTCAGAGGTTTATTATAAAGCCTAAACTGGGTTAACATACAAAAGCACTTTGCAAATCTTAAAGTTGTATATAAATGTTAGGTAGCAGTGAGATAAGGAATATGAATCATTATGCAAATAAAAGCATAATAATTTAACTTCATGTAATAAACACAGCATAGTATAGTGAATAGAGAGCTGAACTTAGAACCAGAAATACCTGAGAATAATTCCCACCTTTGATACATATTGGTTGAGTGATCCTACTCCAGTCACTTAACCTCTTGCTCCCTTTAAGTTGCAGAGGCAGGATCAATCTGAATTAGTAAAATAAGTCTCTTCATCTGGGAATTCCTGATAATGAGGAAATCACAGGTCCAGAACCTATCCTTATCCCCAGTATATTTCTGTGTCTGTCACACAAAATAAGGAACACAATCAATTATATAATTAAATGAAAGATCAATGAACTGACTAATTTTTACCTTCATTATTTTGTGTTTATACTACTAATAAAATGGACTAGGCCTCATGAAGATGTGTGGAGGATGCTGTGGCAGGTAATTCCACTATGCTATCTGTTTTAGGCAGGCAAAAGGATAATATGGAATACCAGAGTAACATAGATGGCTTTTTGGAAGTAATTCTATGATAACGTTATGCCTGAACAAAGGCTGCAACTTGCTTGAAAAAAACAAAACAAAAACAAAAACTATAAAGGGGGCAGTGGCTTTGTTTCTTTCCTCACTGGCTTAAATAGCTATGATGGGAATGGAAAGATAAACATAAAAAAAATCTGATAATTCTCCTTAAGTGGCCCAAGAAGCAACTGTGGTTCCTGGGAGGAACTCTTTAAAGTAAACCATGAATGTAGCTCTAATCATTATAAAACATGTTAGTCTATAAAACAGCAAATTTTCTACTTGAAACTATGGTTACTTAGAGCAGAAGAAGGAATAAGCATTTATATAGTGTCTGTGATGTGCCAGGCACTGTGCTAAGTGCTATGTAAGTAATATTTCACTTATTCTTCACAACAACCACCCTGGGAAGTAGGTACTATTAAGATATCCATTTTACAAATGAGGAAACTGAGTCAGGCCAAAGTTTTGTAACATGCATAGGGTCACACAGCTAGTAAGTGTATGAAACAACATCTGAACTCAGGTCTTGGCCCAATATTAGCCACTGTGCCATAGACTGCCCTCTACATGTATGAATTATTTGGAACAAAGTAAAATAATTAAATTTATTAATTTATTATGATAAATGAATTCATTATTATATATCATTCATTATTATAAATTTGAAAGGTAGCAAAGCAAAGTACATAAAAAGCCAATGTTGGAGTCAGAAATATTGGAGTTCAAGATTGGCCTCTGACATATAGTGGCTGTCTAACCCTGAGCAAATCATGTAACCTCTCAATTTAATACTATAATTTTCAATGAATGTCCAAAACTGAATTGATCTAAAAATATTCTTTACAAAGAAATGTCCTATACTAGTGAAACCATCAGTTTGGTACCTATTTAGTAATGGAATATGTTTTCTTTATATTGAAGGCATCTCTTTTTATGACTTGTTATTTATTGAATTCATAAGATTCTGAATTAATTGATCACAAAGCCATACTTTTATTCCTCTAGAATCTGGATTTTTACAGGAATGTTTTCAATGATTTTATTTTTGGTTTTGGTCTAGGCCCATGATTTCAAAACCACAGGGAATTTATTTTATGGAAAGACTGCCCATTTATACAAATGACATATTGTTTGTATATTACTGTCTTTGAAAGTTCCTCAGGCACTGGAGGGTATATGATTTGTCCAGAGTCAAAAAACTAGTACATAGGAAAAGCGAGACTTAAGTTAATGCTTACCTTACTCCAAATCTAATCTTTTATCAACTATACAATACCATCATACTTTATAATAATTTGGTCTAATAAGCTTTCTGAATTTTTTTGCATGTATATATAACTTTCTATTTAGTGTTATACAATGGGTCTTCTATCCTTGAGTTTAGATCTTTATGACAAAAGTATTTTCTGATAAGTAAGCAATATAATTATCTTTTATTACACCTGTGAATCATACAACACCAAGATCTCAGAAGAACAGATATTTTATATAACCCAATGGGGCAATGGAATGAGTATTAAGTGTAATCAGGCAGCAGTATTTTACCAATGATGATTTGCATAGGGGAAGTAGTGAAAGAGATAGCATAAAAAATATATATAACTAGAAAAAACATTAGAAAACATAGAAGAAAGTACTATACACACACAAGCACACACACTCTTTGAAGAATTTAAGGAGAGGCATAGGATGGATAAAACATATAGATGAAAAGGGACAGGTTAGTTGAGTGGAGGCAGTGCCCATATTCATGAGATCACAGTGACCCTGAAGAATTCACAGAATTCACTTGAAATCTAGAACATAATCTCAACTCTCTTTGCATTGATATGTCCAATTAAAGGAGACATCATGGCAGAATGGAAAGTGTATGTACTGATTTGGGGAGTCAAAGTTTAAATTTCCATATTTTTCTATTCTTACGGATGGGATGTTGGGCAAGTCATTTAACTTCTATGCTTTTTGGTTTCCTCATTTTCAAAGCTTGAATTAGGTCTTGGAGTTTCTTCCACCACTAGAACTGTGATCTTATGAAATGTTTGTTTGACCCAAGTCTCTCCAAGGCTTAACAGTTCTAAATATAATCCCTGATTTCTAAAACTCATCCACGGGGCCTATGATAAGTTCAAATAACTAACTAGAGATATCTTGAAAGTGATATGAAAGTTTTCAGAAATCAAGTACAAAGTACATTTTCAAAGACAGACAAATGATTGCTTTAGTTTCCTGGCTCCACATCTTGTACATGAACCAAATCCTCTGTATAAGAAGATATTCTCCTCAGAGTTTCAACTATTGTACAAATAATGAATTTTATGCTCTTTAAATGGCCTACTTTTCTTAAAGCTACCTCTTTAAGTCATCATGCAATAAAAGAGAGTGAGCAAAAGTACTGTCAGCATTCAGGACCAATATCTAGTCCTTTCTGTTACTCTCTTTCAAAATAAATCACAGCAATTGAACAGTACACTATCCTCACATCCCAACTGCATGGACTATCACAAGATTCAAGACAAACAAAACTACCTAATCAAGGTGTTTTTCAACCATAATATGAATCTATATAGCTTCTTTTCCTAACAGGAGCTATACTGGTGGACTATCCTTTCATATTTTTTCCCCACAGAAATATTGTTTGATTCAAGATATAATCTTTAATTCATTTTCCCCAGTGTCTAACATTATGCTTATTATAAATAACAGCTGTACTCATACAGTTTGTGACCTAAAAAGTATTGAAAAAAATAATCATGTAAATTCCTAAGAAGTGAAAATGACAGTATTATTAAACACCATCACAAAGAATTTCTTAACTAAGCTGTCAATACTATCAATAATATAGTACACTATTATTTGAAAAATGAAGGTGATAATGGGCATGCCATTCTCCATTACTTCCTCAAGCTATTTAAAGATTCAAGCTACACTTTGTGAAGAGCTACATTTCCATATACACACAAATAATAAGGAATAGTTTGATAGTTTTACTTGCTGCCAACACATTTGCCTAATGATAACTGGGCTCTTTTATGTAACTGTCTTGACTTTTCTATCTTCTGTTTTCATCATCTCCTAATCAGGTTAGTGATGTCACCTTTGAGAATTTCCATTAAGTGGTACTCAACAAACCTTAAGAGGAAGCTGTAGTCTTCATCTGCCTCTCTATTGAATATGCATGTTTCCAATCTCTCCTACCTGAAATAAATTTATGGGAAGATATGTCTTTACTACATACTAAGCACACAGCAGAAAAAATAGCCTGCTTCTCCAGGGAATAATTAACAAAGGACACTGTGTTCCATCTTCATGATAAAATACAGATTTCCTATTAAAAAGCAAATTCATCATTTCAAAAAAGTTAAATAGGATGGCACTTAAAAAGTAATTCCAGCTGGTTAAATTTAGGGCACAGGAAAAAAAAAATTGATTCAAGAATATTCTCTGGGTCTTTCATTTGATTGTGAATTGTATTAACGTTCATTTAACTTTGAGCCCTTGCCTCTCAGTATTCTGTTCTGAGAGAGTCAAACAAGTGGCAGTAGGCCTGCTGGGTTCGGTAATACTGCCTCTCAGATTTAAATAATCTGTTTTACTTGGATTGCAAGTCAAATATGGTCTCATACACATTGACACATTTTCTGAGACTGATTTTGTAAGCAGTGTTGATATTTTCTTGGACTGTTTGGCCTCTTCATGTGTCAATTTGGCCTTCCCTCCTTGTTTCCTTGCAGCCCTGGGCTCAAACTTCTTTGAAGGCACTGTCCTGCTTAATGTGAAAAACTCACTGGTGAGACTAATTACTAATCTGATCTCAAATACCAACGGTTATGTCCAGGAGCTTTAGCAAAAGCTTCTGACTATCCAAAAACCTAAATGTAACTGAAACTTTGATATAGACAGAGTCTAAGTTGTTTTTTGCACACAGCTGTGTTTTGGTACTTGGAAATATTGATGTCTGCATCTATTTCCCATACCTTTCTTTAGATCACTCCTTTTCACAAAAAAACATCCCTCCAAAAAGCTGTAATTCTCATTAGAGATGTCTCAATAAATTCAAGCCAATTGGTTCATTAAAAGAGAAAGTTATCTATTGTTAATATTCTTTCAATTCTTTTTAAACTATGTTCTTTTACAATGTTTTAGAATGTACTGAATTTGGGAGTCAGGAGAACCTGGCTTCTAGTTAGAGTTCTATCTCAGCCACTTAAAAAGTTTGTGATCTTAATCAAATCATTTAAGTTTCTTAGTTATAAGATGGGAATAATAATAACCCCTCTCTGACAGGGCTGTTGTGATGCAATACACTAGGTAAAACGCTTTGCCAATCTTAACATGCTATATTAAATCATAACTACTATTATTAGCAATGTTTTCACAGGATACCTTTCCTCAACTTACAATGTCCACAGGAAAATATATATTGCTTGATTAAAAAAAAAATGACAAGAATAAGCAAGTAGAACAAACTTTCTTTCTCTTCCTATTTGAACATTCTTCCAAAAATCTCTCTCCCCATTTTTTCTTTTAGTGCAATAATTACATGTATGCTTCCAATTTTCTTTTCCCTTTGTAGACCAATTCAGGGCTATTTTTATAAGTTCTCTTTCACAACTTGCTAACATTTTCCTTTGAAGGCCTACTTACAAATATTTTCTTTTATAATTAATCCTGGCTCTAGCTAGCACTCTCATCTTTATTATTATTCATATTATTACTATTAACAGCATCTATAATTCATAATAATAGCATTTATGTTGTGTGTTAAGGTTTGCAAAATGCTTACATTTGTTGTCTCATTTGCGCCTCAAAACAACCCAATAAATAATGGATGTAAGTGATTACACCCATTTTGCAAATGCGGAAACTGAGGTTTGAAGGTTAAGTGGCTTGCCCAAAGTCACAAAGCTAGGAAGTATTGAGTTAGGATGCAAAATCAGGTCTTCCAGAAGCTAGGTCCAACTCACTATCAACTGGCCTGTTCACTCTGCTTATTTAATTGCTGTGATTTTTTTCATTCAAGGCTCAACTAACACTATCTGTGTCTCTTGGTCTCTCTCTTTTTCTTTCTCTGTACATTTTATAGAACAACCAAGGACATGTACCTCAGATCACCTAGATAGAACTAGCCCTGACTATCCTATCCTATGTTTCTATAACTCTCAGTCACTGAAGACATCTCCCAAAGAACCAGCTGACTAGGCACGGAATTTGAGGTGTTTGCAACTGATGTTTCAGAGTGGGGGTTGAAGAGAAGTAGAAAGAAGGCATATTACCTACCCTTCAGAAATATCCACAATAACTAGGCATAGCAGGTTGGGTTAAGGTCTGCACAGAAGCCAAAGCCAGGAATTTCATTGCCTTTGTTGGCTCATGTCACTACCTTAATTAATGTCACTTTCTCTGGTTTAATATCGGAACAAGTGACAAAAGTGCTTCTGGATGAATTGTGTTTTCCTAGGACTGTATGGCACACTCACCCGCCGCAGTCTGACAGAGGGATGTGCCAGTTTTATTTGGCAGTCACAGCGTGCCAGCTTTAGTTTTAGTAGTTTAATTTGTGGCCGTTATAGGTTTTGAATCCGGCAAAGTATGCACAATGGTCTCATGGAACCTGTTCCATACACAAAGTTTACACAGTGGAAAAGAAAAAGCAATGGCTATAAGGTGATTAGAGAGAGCTTCTCCTGGCCACAGCTGGTCTTGTATGCATTCCTAGAAATTTAAGAGCCTTTGGGGATGTGGGTAAAGTGGTCATAAGGAACAATTCCCTGATTCTTTTTGTTTTTGCCTGGTTCTGCACTGAGTGTGAGACTATCATGAGGGATATGGATATGGTGCTTAAAACTCAATTTTATGCAAAATCCATTATTCAAGAAGCAAAGTTTATCTACATGACAGATATTGGAGGAACTGGTCTTCATGCAACAACTCCTGTTAAAAGTCTAGTACACTCAGCGTTAGGTGATATAAAATGCAAAGATGAGACCATGATTTAAGCAAGGAGAACTGAACTACTTTTATTTTTCTGTGATTAAAAGGTTTCTCTGAATTAGTATTCTGAAGTTTTTTTCATTCAGATTTCCCCCCCTCTTCATCTCCTTTGTGTGATTACTCAGTGAAGACTCATGACTTCATGGAGAGGAGAGCTGATGCTGAGTTCTTCCCAACTTCTATTTGCCCTTTCAAAATTGAGGGTTCTCCACTTCAGCAGGTTGAGGATCTGGCTTCGACTGCACCTGGCTTTGCTAGAGAATAGGAATATTCATCTCAACCGAGGGCCCGCTGCTTGAGCGCTGGAGGACCTTGCAGGAGAGCATCTCTGGTTGGAAACTTCATTACAATACTTTCTCTTCCCTACAGGAAGCAGTAATTCTGATTCACCAGAGTTAGGGTTTTGCCCGACACAGCCACAGGAGCTACTGTTTGACTTTCAAAATTAATCAACCTCTAAGCTGGAGTAGAAATGGCATATCCTTTCACCTTAAGCACAAAAAGCTCTAAACAGACTGCAGCTTTAACATCCCTGGATGGGAGTTTCGGCCCCTGATACTTAAACTTGAAGCACATACTGGGTTTCTGGCATGCTTGTGCCCATACCCATCTGCTAGACTGGCACAGTGCCCACTCAGAAGGTGTGATGCCAGTTTCAATAGGGCATAGGTGCCAATCAAAGATGGGTTTGGAGGGGCAGCCTGCAGAACGCAGCAAAAGTCAGCTTTTCTGCCAGAAGATCCTCCTGTTATCATATAATGCCAATGAAGGGCCACATGCTTCATTGCATGGGATCACATTGCATCTGTAGATGCTTCTGGCCATCAATGGATGTCTTTCCACTGAATCTTTTTTGTATGCCTCCAGTATCCTTGTTTGGAACCCTTTAAAGAAAAGTTACGCCCGCCATGTTAATCAAGTGCCATCCCAATCTCTACCAAGGAAGTCTTGGAAACACTTTGAGACAGAAGCAGTCAATAGTGGGGGAGGGAGGTATCGCTTTTTTCCCATTAAGGTTCCTTCCTTTTTCATTGAAAAATCCTTTCACATAGAATATCATATATTATCAAGAAAAAGACATGGGCAGTGAAATGCAGAAGAAGAGATAAGCTTTAGCAGCAATATTTATTGTTTACCCAAAGATTGGAACAATCAGAAGTCACAATCACAAGTGTAATACTGATTAAAAAAAAAAAAAAAAAAAAAAAAAAAAAAAAAAAAACATATTCAAGAGTCAATTAAGGATAGCATATACATTTAAGTGACTAGTAAAATTATTTGTACTTTCAAATTCAATGATTTTCTTGTTATTCAAGTTTCCCAAATACATACACACACACACACACACACACACACACACACATAGATACACTGTTTCTGAAAAGTTTTTTGTTTTTTTTTTCTTCCTCTCTAAAGCAGAGGTTATCAACCTGAGGTCCAAGAACTTTTTTTTTTTTTTTAAACTATTTTAAGGACATTTCAATAAATTGATTTCCTTGGTGATCTTATGTATTTTATTTTATGGATCTGAAAATATTATTCTGAGATGTCCATAAACTTCGCCAGATTGCCAAAGGAGTCTGTTATGCATATTAGAACTTCTGACCTAAATGATACTTTTAAGGTAATTTACAAGCAAAATTATTCACTTTATTTTATAGAGAAGTCAAAGCTCTAACAATCACAAAGACTTTTTTCATAGTTTGACTGTAGAAAAGACATCATGTCAGGAAGACTAAAAATGGACATTTTTACCTACTTTTTACATTGTTTGCTCATTTATTTCATTTCTCAAACCATTTGAGTTTAAAAAAAGGCTTAGTACATAATTGTTCAGTTATATTTGCACAGTATGTCTAATCTAATGTATCGGGCCAGACAGGAAAGATCAAGTTGCGATCATCAATACGTTTCTCATATAAAAATACTCAGATAATCTCCTCTGCATAGTGTCCACAAGATAAGTAGTATGCCATGAGGTTTAGAAGACTGATCCTACAATTAAAAAGACCTCTGATACATATAGCTTTGAGACTCTGGGAAAGTTACTTAATCTCTTCATGTTCCAGGCAATACTTTATGATGATAAAACTATCTAAAATTAATGAGCTGTGTAGAAGAAGGAGCATGAGACAGGAATAGGAAGTTTTCATAGTAGCCATTCTCTAAACCAATGGAATAATAAATCTAGATAAAAATATAGAGGATTGTTCAGTATTTCTCAATAAAATGAGCACTAATAACCCTCAGAAAATATTTAAAAGTATTTCAAAGAAAGTAGAAGAAAAATCTATAAAAGATAAACTTATATAAAATCTAAAAAGTTTCAAAGATTTGATCTAGAAGAGACACTTGGGAAGCTACCCAGTCAAAACCTTTCATTTTATGAAGGAACAAAAGTCAAGAGAAGTAAAGTGGCTTGCCAGAAGCCACACAAGTAGTAAGTGGTGGGTCATCTGACTTCAAATCCCATTCTTTCTACTGAAACAACCTGCTTGTGAGCAATAAATCTCTCTGTGTATGAAATGAATAACATGTCACATCCCTGTCTCAAGGTTTTTACCTGATTCTAACTGGCTATAATGTGCTATTGAGAATAGAAGTAAAGTCAAAAGGGCACTGGACTTAAAAAAAATCAAAAGATCAGAATTTTAATGTCTCACTAACTGGGATCTTGGCAAAGGTGTGATGGTAAACATCTCTGGAAAAAAAAATGTATGCATGACACACTTTTAAATATAATCCGCTTTATTAACATTTCTTCCATTCTTTTCTTAAGTCTAGACAATCAATAACATCCAAAAAAATAAAAACAAAAATCAAGCTGTGATTTGCAGTGTTTGTTGGTTTCTAAGACATAAATGCTTGGACTGTAAATTTAACAATTGTCTCTTGTGATCCATTACAAACTGGCCCCAGCACACTTTTGAACTTTGGACAAATCATTATAACTCTCTAGGCCTCAATTTCCTCACCTATAAAATTAGGAAATTGGAATGAATGACATCTAAAATCTCTCCTAGGTCCAATGCTTATCATCCTCTGACAAGGGAATATCAACTGACCACAGCTAAAACAGATTTCAAGGAAACTAGAAATTTTTGGATATAAATCTAGTTCTAGCCAAGTCGCAAAAAAAGCCTTTTGACAAATTTGACAGAAACTTGTCCCATAATTTGTTCTTTTGACTTCTTGTTAATTCTGAAATCCAGTGCATTTAAAGCAGGAAATGAATATAACATGACCTTCAACTCACAACTTTTTAGTACATTTTTCACACAACTATAGGGATTAAAAAAAAAAAAATCTATGTGTAATATGTGATGACCTATCTCGAATAATTGTGACTTATTCAATTTATATTTTGTAAATGCTTATGGATGTGTTTATTTCCCTCAATAAAATGTAGGGTACTTGAGGGCAAAGATCATTTAAATTTTGTCTTTTGTATCCCCTGTGCCTAGAACAATATATCAAAAAGAGAAAGTGCTTTATAAATGCTTGCTAATAGATTGAGGGCAGTTCAATCTGTGAAATGGATAGTGTGGCAGGTCTGGAATAAAAAAGACACATCTTCCTGAGTTCAAATCTAGCTTCAGACATTTACTAGCTATATGATCTGGGACAAGTCACTCAATCCTGTTTGCCTCAATTTCCTCTTGTATAAAATAAGCTAGAGAAGAAAATGGCAAACCACCCTGACATTTATGCCAAGAAATCCCCAAATGGAGACACAAAGAATCAAATATAAGGACTGAACCACAATAAAAATAAGACTGAGGAAGCTAGAACTTGTTTGGTGGAGATCCTGATCACTCTCCTCTAAGGACAAGAAATTTGAATCAGCATTCTATCAAAAGAATCTAAGATTTCTACTAAGACAAAAAAATAATAAAGTTTGCTAAACTCCACAATATTCCTGGCCTTGGAGATCTCTCTCCTGTACTAGAGTTCTACAAAATTATTTTTCTCATTTGATGCTAAGGCTATAGTCATTTTTATATTCACTTAAATCATTTTATTTTTTCTCTCTTCCTTTCTCTCTCTTTTTTTTTTCCTTTTCCCTCTCTCCTTCTCCTCCTTTACAAAGCATCAGAAGAACCCAGGCTTTGTTCTTGTATTCAGACTATTTTTTTTCCTCATATGACAACTTTTCCTACAAATGCTATAGGCATACTATCACTCCAAGTAGACTGTAAATATCAAAACTTCCCTGCCCCTTTGCCTTCTCTGTAAGATGCTGATTACTGAAGGGTCTTAGTTATTGATCTCAAAACTAGAGGATGGTTGAACATGTACAATGCAAGAGAGATAGCAGCTAGTTTATTCCCAGCCTTAGGCAAAAGATTCTGATGAAGTACCTGCCAAAGCAACATATTTTGGAGAGAGTCATACCTGAAAAGAATGTTATCAGGCACAAAAGTATTGAGAAAAACTTGAATTTATCAGCTTCTTCTTCATGTAGTACATTGACATACGAGAGGACAAGAATAAAGATGAAATATAGAAACTTTATGTAATTCCATACAGATTAGCTTGTACATCTTGAAAATTGCCATTCAAAACATCAGTTTGATGGATTTATTACTGATGGCTCCTCACCAAACAGTTGACTCTCTCTATAATTTATTAGCATCATTTCTGATAGAAAGTGGATATTCTGAAGATACTGGTCTCATTAGAGATACTGAAATATCTGGCCTCTTCCCAAAACAGCTAAACCCATTTTAAGAGCCTCTCTAATATGCACATCTCTAACTTTACTGATGTCTACTTTCTAAATCTCACCCAGAGAAAATCTGGAAATGTTTCATAAAAGAAAACTTAAGTGAAGTAAGCAGAATAACAGTTTATATACAATTACAATAATTTAAACACAAGGAACACTAAAACAAAGCTTAAACTGTATGTAAGTAGAATGACATCTTGGTTCCAGAGAGCAGATAAAGATACATACCTAAAGGGATAATATGTATATGGAAAGCTGTATATACACTGCCACACTAGATGGACTGATTGATTTTACTTAACTTTTTCTTTATTAGAAAGGGAATGTTGAATGTGTCTATTAGAGGTGAAAGAAAGTTCACGTATATCAAGAAATGATTTTAAACTAAAAAAAAAGATCAACAATAAACATTTTTCAAGGAACAATTTTATACAAAGACTACTTAACAATCTAAGATAAATGAATGATGAACCTGGAATATATGTAATATTTGTGCTCAGAGTGAAAATAACAAACAGGAATCTTACTGCATTTGGCTATTCCAAATAAATAACAACAATAACATATGAAGTCAAATGAAATATCTGCTAAACAAATGTATTTCCTCTCTTACAACAGAAATCAAACCATAGTCTTACAATGATAATAAAATACTAGAGGTACACTGAAAATTAGTTGGAGATTGATGTTTGCCTTGCCTCTATAGGTTCTATATTAAAATATCTTGCTACTGTGATATATGCATGAATTAAATGTGATACAAAGCATGAATCAAAAAAAAAATAAAGAAATCACATATATACCTACTCTTTCATGTTTTTTCTTTGGAGTTTCTTATATAATTTTCAAACCAGAGAAACAGGCATAGAAGGTGTTATTTATAGTTAGGTCCCAATTAGTGTGAATAATGAATCTTTCAAAATGGTCGCATTATTGGAGTTCATGCCATATAGATGCATTGGGCTGGAACCAATTACTCTATTTTACATAATTATAACTTGGAATAATGTGAATCTGAAAACATGACTACTTCAGAAGATTCATTATTCTCATTAATCAAGACTTAACTGTGGTTTTGGTTTTTCTTTCAAGGAGAATGACTTTAGACAAAAAAGAACAGAATAAAAAGGGCTAAGAGTTATTCTACATAATGAGCTTGGAGAAAACAAGAGAGCCCATAGCTACCTACTTTTGAGTTCAAGTCACAAGGCCCAGATGGACTATATCATTAGGTACTAAAAAAAGTGGGTAATGTGAACCATTATCTGAGATATTAGAAAGTAAAGAATACACAAGATGCTTCAGAATGGAAGTGGGAAAATGCCTCAATTTAAAAAAAAAAAAAAAAAAAAAAGTGGGGCAGCTAGGTAGTGCAGTGGACAGAGCACCAGTCTTGAATTTAGGAGGACCCAAGTTCAAATCTGGTCTCAGACACTTAACACTTCCTAGCTGTGTGACCCTGGGCAAGTCACTTAACCCCAGCCTCAGGAAAAAAAAAAAAAGAAAAGAAAAAAAAAAAAAAAGTTTTGCAGAGTTGAGGTCAATGAACCTGTCTTTGATTGCTCATAAAATTCTAGTTTGAGTCCTTAATCTTTTTTTGTGCCATGGTCCGTCCTCTCACATGCACAAAAATGTTTATAAGATCCCATTTTGTGGGGGCAAAATCAAATGGAAACAAAACAACAACCTAGAAACTAAGGAAATAAGTACCAATTGATGAACAACTGAATAAGTTGTGATACAAGAATGTGATGGAATATTATGATGCTGCAAGAAATGAGAAAATAGATGATTATAAAGCAAAAAGAAAGACTTCCATGAACTGATACAAAATGAAGCAAGCAGAACAAGAAAATAAGTTGTACTATAACATAAGTTTTATAATAATAAATGATTTTCAAAACTTTTAGAGAATGATAAAAATGAAATGAGCAGAATCAAGAGAACAACTAATCTAACAACATTATCAAAACAAATCATTTTGAAAGCTGTAAGAACTATGGGGGGAAAGAAAATTTTCGTAACAAATATGCATGGTTAAACAAAACAAATTTCTCCCAAGTCCTAAATAATAGACAGATGGACATAGATATTATCTCTATCTCTCTTTGCTTACTTCATATTTTATACGCAAACATTTTTGTCTCATTCTGCATCTTAGATCTATTGCCTCTCTATAATGGATAACATGTTTCATCATCAGTCTTCTAGAAACATAAACAATCAATCATTGTATTGTTCATAGTTCCTGCAACTTTGTCACCAGCTCTTAATTATCAAGAAATTTTTACTGATATCTAAAATTTCTAAATTGACCTCTTTGCACCTTCCATCTATTCGTTGAACTAACCAGAAAAAAAAAATCTTTCCTTCCCCTGAAAATCTTTCAAATCTTTAACAAAGTTGTCTTGCACAGTCTGAATCTTTTCTTCTCCAAGGTAAGCCTACTTTCTTCAACTGATCCTCATGACAAGGACTCTAAGCCATTCACCATCCTGACTGCCCCTCCCCCTTACATCATTCTCAATCCATGGTGCCAGGAACTGAACACTAAACTTTAGATGAATACAGAAAGGTCAGAACACAGTGCAATTCTCACCTCCCAATGCCTAAAAAACATACCCTCAATGCAAACAAGATTTTATTATCATTTCTGATTACCACATCACAATGCAGGCTCATATTTATCTGTCCACAATTTTCTTAGGAATGGAAGTCAACTTCTGTTCTAGAATTAGCCCTTTCAGAAAGGCAATATCCTCTATCTTTTGCATTTTTGTTTGTTTGTTTCTTTGTCCTTTCATCATAACTGCCCTACTAATTGGAAGCCTTGGTCTTAACACAATGTCTCAGATATCTTCTCTTGTACTTCAGATTTCACTAAATACTTGTTGGTATTTTAGTATTCTATAAAACAGGTTTTTGAATTGCCTACTTATTTCAAAATGTCCACTTGGAAAATTTTTTTTCTAATCACATGAAATAATAGTCAAATGCAAATACATTTGATAATTGCACAGATACTTTACCTAAATATATTAATCCAAACCCTCCAGAACCGATCATGTTTCCCAATTGCCATGTTTTTCCTTCTGTATCTTTGAGAATCATGCCTTTTGGAAGGGGAACAGGAAGTTTGGATTTCTCTTGCCTTTTGGGCGCCATTACTCCTATAAAAGTTAGAAGAGGGTATGAGTATTATAGCAAAACAAAAACTTTATCAAATTAATTTCTAATTACAAATAATCAATTGTAATGTTCTGTTGTCTCTAGATTTGTGATCATTCTCTGGGAGGAGATCTCTTGGGGTAGCTTCTGGAGAGGCAGCCTTGGCTTTAGTTTTGTATTGTGTCTTTCAAAGTCTTGAATCTTTTCCTGTCAGAATCTCTCCAACCAGGTTCAGTCTCTAGCTCCCTCTGAATCCAAAGCCTCCAGATAGCACAAAGGTAGAATCTTGAATCACCTTCTTCTTGAATCCTGGCTCGGAATCTCTTCCAGCTTCCCTGAAGTTCTCCTGGGAAGTCTTGTCCTTGACCCAATCCAGACTGCCTTCTTTCAAACTGCCTCCTTCCAGACTGACTCTAGACTCAATGTTGGCTCCTTTTATCCTCCCAGAGAATGAGCTTGTGGTTACTCCCATCGGCTTGTGGGAACTTCTTACAGACCAATAAGCAAGCTTCTTTTAAAGATGTAAACTCCTTTAAAGGTTTGAACTAAAGGTGTGAATTCTGAAGTAGAGAATTGTTAAGTACCATGTTAAATTAGACAACCAAGTTAGCACCTAGTAATCCTAACAATCAATTTCACAAATGCACTATTTTATTTAAACTGAGACTGAAAAAAGTAAACAGAGCAAAGAATGGACTATATTAATTTATCAGGACTACACCCATATAATTTTTCATAGTTGAGTGCTTAACATGCAAATCCCATGTAATCAGATGTATATAAAATATTTTTAACAATGACAATAATATACTATATGATCCTTCACTCTCTCCTCAACTCAAATCTCACTCATCTAGATACCAAAGTAATTTCCCTCAAATTTAGATCTAATCATGTCACATCCTTAATCAAAAAACTCCAATGGCTAGCTATTACCCCTAAAATCAAATGTAAGCTGCTTTATTCAGCATTATAGACTATGCTTCCAGCAAGACACTGATTACTTCCTTTTAGTTGGCAGCATTCAGGAATGTCACAGAATTCCTTCAATGCCACAGAATTCCTTCCACTAACAACAGAAAGTGAGTCAGTCAATTAATCATAACATAAACATATCCTAACCAGCAGCTAATGAACTTTGTGTGTGTAATCATGTATATACATGTGTACATACTTACCTACACACAATGTTGTTCCTAAGTAGGATGTAAATTTCTTAAGAACAATATCTGGGGGGGGGGGGGGGGGGGAGAAAGGGAAAGTGAAGTTTATCTTTTACCAATTCCTAGCACAGTGCTTGAATTTCATTGGCACTTAATAACTAGCTATTCTTCAATTGAATAAAAATTTCCCTCTTGCCACCAGAATATTCTAGTTAAGATCAGTGTTCATGAAGGAATAAATAATTAAAGTAACAGAGGTTAGGAAACTGAATCAGAATTTAAAATGTTACTTTTTTTGTCCTGGGTGCCAATGAACCAACAAGGCAGGTATAATAATGGTAAGTATCTAATTTACTATTTGTTGGCTAAATTATCTGAAAAGAACATCTAGGCACCAACCAGCAACAACTTTGAGGAAAGCTACCTGAGATGCAGAATTAGACTGATATATGGAACTTAATGAACATCTTCTCTTTAAAAAGAAAAAAGAAAAAAAAAAAGGTTTCAGGAAAGATGGAAGCATATTCTGGATGCTCACCCTGTGAGCATATTCACAGACTGGCAGCAGCCAGGACTGTAGTCCCCATTTAACACCTTTTTTTGGCATCATCATTATTCTCCTTTTTTCTCTCTCACCTCACTGCCCCCTACTCCTGAATATTTACTTCCATTAACAGTGCTTCAAAAGACCATTTTTTTTTTCTGGAGCTGTGATTAAATCCAACGACATTCAACTTTAAGAAAAATGCAACTAACTCAAGGCCCTTCTCACAAAAGAGAACATCATGGGGACTTTTCAGGCCATACCGCCTTCTCTCAGGCAGAAGTGACTCATGCAGAAAGCCAGAATTGGCTTGGCAACACAGGATCAATGTAGGCAAGCCAAATAGTCCATCAGTGAGCAAAGTCTCACGGTGGTGGCTCTCTTGAAGGAAAAAAAAATGTTCCTTTTTATTACCCTACATTAAAATACATCCACCACGTTAGAAGGCTCTGCTATATACAGTGCTCTGATTTTATCTACTGTGCGTCTCTCTTAGTTACAAAGGAACAATCTGAAGCGAGTCTTGCCTAAAAACGGCCCCCAAAATATGTAAAAAACTGCACATGTTTAACATATATTGACTTAGTTGCAGTTTAGGGAAAGGGGGTAGGGAGAAGGGAGAAAAATTTGGCACACAAGGTTTTGCAAGGGAGAATGTTGTAAAGTACCTTAGCATGTATTTTGAAAATTAAAAGCTATTATTTAAAAAAAAAATTCCAAATTAACTTTTCTGTAAATTCCTACAGCGTGTGAACAAAATTCTCTTGAGAAAAAAAGAGGGGGTGTGGAATATTAGCCTCCACTCATGAGTTTAAACAATCTCAGCCCGCTTAGACCGCCCCCCCACCAAAAAAAAAAAGTTCATGGGAGAGTGGAGGAAGAAGTAAAGCAACTAAAAGTGCGCACCACGTTATAATCAGAGAAAGAAAAGCCTTTTTTTTTTTTTTTTTTTTTTTTTTTTTTTTCAAAGGAGGTGACCAGGTAACCATCCTCTCTACTTAGCAGGAAGTCAGGTTCTAAGGTTGAATAAATTGGAAGACGCTTCATGGAGAGCAGGGGAGGAAGGGGTTAATTAGCAGGCGGTTGGGGATAGGGAGGGACCGTAAAGGAATGAAGATCACAAATAGACGCAGAGTTCAAAGACCGAGGCTTCGTCAGGCAGCGGGAAGGGGCGGGGCCTGCGCTAGAGACACCCTAAGTGAGAAAGAGAGAGGGGGGGAGGGGAAGAAGAGATGGAGACTTGGGGGAAAAGTTTGGAAAAGGGAAGCCAGAGCTTTTTGCCATAGGGGAGGGAGGTGTGACCGGCTCATACCCCGACAAAGGAAAGAGAAAGACTGACCGGTTGCTTCAGTATTCCACCCTAAGCTAGCCGGTCGCTTCCAAGACTCTTCCGAGGCAGCCGGCCTTTCCGGGCCCGAGAGAAGCAGACTGGAGGCCGGAGCCCGCCTCCGGCCGCGGGGAGAGGCGGGGCTTGCCGAAAAGAGGAGGCACCGCTTTGAATTTGAGCCCTGGCGGCCGCGGGGCGGGCTGCCTGGACCCACCAACACGTGTTTTCCGCGCTCGTGCAATAACTTAATAAATGGCTGGGCGACGTGCTCTTGCTTCGCCAAATCTTTGAAAATATAATTAGGGAAGGGAAACTGGATTGGAGAAGTAAGAGACAACTATGGGCTGAGGGCTCCAGATTTCTTTTTTTCTTGGAAAAATAGTTTTCTTAAGTGTTTAAATCTGTTTAAGGGGCGATGTAGTACAATGGCTAGAGACCAACTTTGGAATTATCAAGAGTTCAAATCTTGATTTTGTTACATACCAGCTAGATGACATCGGGTAAGATGCCTAAGTTTTCAGTGCCCTGAAAGTCGCAGTAATATTTCAATATCCTCAACTGATGACCCTCAGTGCCAGGTTTGGATAAATAAAACAAGTAGCACAACAATGGATACAGTATAGTGGATACAGTACAAGATTACATCGTGCATAGAAGAAAAGTAGACTTTACTGGGTGGCAGATCCCAAAGTACTGCCCCAGGCGTTGTGGGGAATACGTAAAGCTCTATACCATTGCGAGTGGAAAGGATTAGTGGCAGCAGGAAATAGAGATGTGCTTCGAGGAAAGGCAAGCCTTGCCTTCCAGAAATTCACAGGCTAACAGAGTCAGTTGCTTGTATTCACCAATTTGCCCCTAAAAATACTAAATTCAGAAAGGAGCTGAGAAATTACCAAATTCCTTGATTTCCTGAAAAGAACAAGGAACAGGGAATCAATTGCTTGTACTCAATTTGTCCCTAAAATACTAAATGAGTTAGATTTAGAAAGAAACTGAGAAGTTACCCAGTAACTCTTTAGGAATGGGGAAAGAGAACCAGGTAATTTGCCAAATGTCTTAAGAGTCTTTCAAAAAAAAAAAAAAAAAAAAAAAGCACTAGTAGAAGTAGATTTTTGCCAAATTTAATTTTTTTGAAACAAGTTTACAGAACAGAGATAAGAATCAAACTCAGTTTTCAACTATTGACTTTTCGAAGCCAAAATTAAACAAACAAAAAAAGCATTGTTTTTGTAACAGTTACTTCTGGACATATACCACTATCCCCACAGAAGGGGGGTAGTTCCCCTGCCAGGAAACACAACTTTGAATCTTCCTGTAACAAAAATTAAAAAGATAATATACAGTAACTTCCTCTGACAACATATGTAACATCACACCCTCGTAGTAGTCTCCAATCTCTTTTTTTAAGTTATTAAATAATAGCATTTTATAGTGTTTTAAGATTTGCAAAGCACTTTTTTGTTATCTGATTCTCACTGAGAATCAAGTCAAACCAAAAAGCATTTGTTAAGCATTATGTGCCAACTGTGTTAATCACTGGGGATATAAAAAGTGATCCTCCTAAAAAAAAAAAAAAAAAAAAAAAATACCTACCCTCAAGGAACTCAAACTCAAATGAAGAAGGAAGGATAACATTCAAACTATGTACAAAGAAGATACTTCAGAGATTATCACAAAGGGAAACTTTTTAAAAATATCATCGCTATTTTGCAGGTGAGAAAACAGATTGAGGAAAGAATCACAATCCTAGTTAAACATCCGAGGTAAGTTCAGAAACTGTTTCTATTAGATACATTCCCTATCTTTTCTAATTATTGTTATGAAATGCTTAAAAACAAAATTGAGGTTCAAAGGAGACCCCAAAAGGTTGGAGTTACAGGCCGGTGTTGTGAGGTATCTCAAAAGAGTTTGGAGTCTTGAACTCAACTCCAAGTCAGGAGATAAAGTTTATTATAATTGTAACATCAATTGAAACAGGCTAAATAAATTAAAAAAAAAAAATTAGCAAAGAACCATCAGCAAGAAGATAAATTTATAGGAAAAAGATACAGAGATCTGGTGCTTCTGACACTGATATGCTAATTTTTGGCTTAGAGTTTAGATGTAGAATTGAGTAGTCTGGTATGTACCTATTGAATTTTATAATTTAGTCTGGGATGGACCTCATCTTTACCTCAGAAATTATTATTACTGACCAATAGATTGTTATCTGGCAGCCAGCACCGTATGTGGAATTATAATACTTCAAAGCCAGGTGGCATAAGGTTACTGTCACATGTCTCCAAAAAGCTGTACCCCATCCTGACTTCAACAATAAAAATGAAAAGATTTCCTAAATACCATGTGTATTGTTTTGGTTCTGTTTATTTCATTTTGTATCAGTTCTTACAAATTTTCCTATGTTTTTGAACTCATTCATCTTCACTGAATAATATTATGAATATTATATTCATATACTACAGCTTTTTAGGCATTCTTTAATCCAAGAGCATTAACTTTACTTGTAATTCTTTATAGTTCCTGTCAATCAATAGCATTTATTAAGAATCTA
Source organism: Sminthopsis crassicaudata (assembly GCF_048593235.1). Taxonomy (NCBI): domain Eukaryota; kingdom Metazoa; phylum Chordata; class Mammalia; order Dasyuromorphia; family Dasyuridae; genus Sminthopsis; species Sminthopsis crassicaudata. The sequence continues at coordinate 107,124,820 of NC_133618.1, read as the reverse complement.
TTATGGCAATTAGGTGGTACCATTGGTAGAGTACTAGCCTGAAGTCAGGAACACCAGAGTATAAATCCAGCCTCAGTTACTTATTAATTGTGTGAGACCCTTGACAAGTCACAACCCAGTTTTCATCAGTTTCCTTATCTGTAAAATGAGCTAGAGAAGAAAATGATTAATAAATGGTAAATCACTATAGTATCCTTGCCAAGCTCTCAAATGAAGTCACAAAGAATTTGACACAACTGAATAAGAGTCAATTATTTTATACCAGATACTATGTAAGGTACTAGGGATACAAAGAGAAATATGAAAATTTCTGCCCTTTTGGAGTTTATCAGAGGAGATAACATATTCCTAAATACTCAAAAGTAATTTTCTGGATTCAAGTTCCTTCTAACAATATATATTCCAAGCTATCCATGACTGCCTGTTATATAGAACTATCATTCATCTCCTTCCAAAAGTTTGACACTTGAAGTTTACTTACCACATTAAAGGCTTTTATCACTTTCTCATGTTTTGAAGCTACTAAGGAGTTTCTTTAACCATGCATCCCTCATCCCTGCTTCCATCATATGACAAGCCCATCTTCTCTTGCCAATATACAATTCTGTGATGTCTTTTCCCCCTGTTCTTCAGAGTTCCTCATTGGTTATATGTTGCCTCCTAATCCTTACCATGCTCCTTTCCCTTGGTCTCTGTGTAACCTTCATTCTTAGTTCTTCAAAGCATTAGCATTGTAGGTCTCATTGTCATATAGCAACACCAAAATTGTTGACATTAAAAAAAAAATCACTATTGATCAGAGAAATGCAAATTAAGACAACTCTGAGATATCATTACACACCTGTCAGATTGGCTAAGATGACAGGAACAAATAATGATGAATGTTGGAGGGGCTGTGGGAAAACTGGGACACTGATGCATTGTTGGTGGAGTTGTGAAAGACTCCAACCATTCTGGAGAGCAATCTGGAATTATGCCCCAAAAGTTATCAAAATGTGCATACCCTTTGACCCAGCCATACTACTACTGGGCTTATATCCCAAGGAAATACTAAAGAAGGGAAAGGGACCTGTATGTGCCAAAATGTTTGTGGCAGCCCTTTTCATAGTGGCTAGAAGCTGGAAGTTGAATGGATGTCCATCAATTGGAGAATGGTTGGGTAAATTATGGTATATGAATGTTATGGAATATTATTGTTCTGTAAGAAATGACCAACAGGAGAAATACAGAGAGGCTTGGAGAGACTTACATCAACTGATGCTAAGTGAAACGAGCAGAACCAGAAGATCATTATACACTTCAACAATGATACGGTACAAGGATGTAGTCTGATGGAAGTGGATATCTTCAACATAGAGAAGAGCTAATCCAATTCCAATTGATTAATGATGGACAGAATCAGCTACATCCAGAAAAGGAACACTGGGAAATGAGTGTAAACTGTTACTTTTACCTTCTGAATCCAATTCTTCCTGTGCATCAAGAAATTCGGTTCTACACACATATATTGTATCTAGAATATATTGTAATATATTTAACATGTATAAGGGGAGGGGGTTGGGGGAGGAAGGGAAAAAATCTGAACAGAAGTAAGTGCAAGGGATAATGTTATAAAAAATTACCCATGCATATGTACTGTCAAAAAAAAAGTTATAATTATAAAATAAAATAAAAATTAAATTAAAAAAAAAGAGGGTGGGGTTAATGTTACAGAAAGAAGAATAAAAATGCTTTTCATTGTCCTGAAAGCACCCTCCACATCCTTTTCAACTCTGGTCCCATGTATTTATCTGTATTTTCTGACCCAGATATACATATTGTATAAGCTTTATGTTGTGCATAATAATGAATGTTGAAATCTATAAGACAGACTCCATCTATGTGGTCTTTCCTGTGCACATAGGAAGGACAAACTCTTTTTGAGGGATTACAGATTTCTTCTAGAAGATTCTGCAATGTCTGGGATCCTGATGCAATCAATACAATGCCATCCTTAAAAGGAAACATCTAGAGAGGACCACATCAAAAACAGGGATCCCCAACCTGGTTCCATCACTTGATTACCTCCATTATGGTATATATTCCCACAGTTTATTTTTCTCCTGATGTTTGAACACTGAATAGGGTCATTTAAACATTTGAACATTGGTCATTGAACAAGGTTTTCCAAAAAAGTAAATGGACATACAGATGGAAAGCATTTTGTTGCAAGTCTTCAAGGCAATATTTTGTTCTACTAATCTGAATATATCTTGGTAATAAACAAATAAGCAAAATAAAATCTTCTATTCTTTATGTCTATAAACAAATATATACAAAATGAACAAAAAGAAATTTGGGGATAGATTGGTAACTGGCAGTAGGGAAAATGAAGAAAGACTTCATATAGAAGGTTTTGCCTGAATAGTTTTGAGGGGAACCATGGATTCTAAGAATGGAGATGAGGGCCTGACCAACATAAAAAACAGGACGATGGAATGTCATATGTGAGGAAAAAATAAGGCTAGTGTAGAAAAAGAAGTCATATGGAATGAGGTTTAAAAGGTAGGGTGACAGAGAGAGAGAGAGAGAGAGAGAGAGAACTAGGTAGTAGATGACACGATTCTGATGGAATGAAGTAAAGAGTTAAGAAGCCTCCTGGTTAAAGATATAAAAGCTGGCTTGAAGATCTTGGCAGTTGGTTTCATCACTTTTTGGCAAATAGTGGGAGAAAGGAAAGTAAGCATTTTATTATTCTTGAGCTCAAATTTTATTTTTCTGGTTTCAAATTTTATATTTGGGTTCAAAAACTGTACAGGCAAAGACTACAGCCATGAAATTAAAAGATACTTGCTTCTTGAAAGGAAATTTATGGCAAATTTGGACAGCATACTAAAAAGCAGAGATATCACATTGCTGACAGAGATCATACAATTAAAGTTACTGGTTTTCCAAGTAGCAATATATGGCTGTGAGAGTTGGACTAATAAGGAAAGTTAACTACAAAAGACACTTTTGAACTGTGGTGTTTGAGAAGACTATCCCTTGAACAATAAAGAGGTCAAATCAGTCAATACTTAAAGAAATTAATTCAGGCTATTCAATAAGAGGTTAAAAAAAACCCAAAAAACAAAACAAACAAACAACAATAACAACAAAAATCCCCTGAAACTGAAACAGAAATGCTTTGACAGAAGAATGAGAAGATGAACTCACTGGAAAAGGCCTTGAACTTGGGAAAGATTAAATGCAAAAAGAAAAAGGAACAGCATAGGATAAAATGAATAATTAACGTCATGCAAACAACAAACTTAGACTTCAAGAGATAGTGGAGGAAAAGGACCTGGTGTGGTCATGGAGTAACAGAGTTGGATGTAACTGAATGACTGAACAATAAGGAAAGTCTTCCTATACCAGATGGGCTTTTAGGTGGAATTTGCCAAGAAGTGAAAATGAAGAGAGGGTATACTCTTGGCAGAAGAGTTAGCCAGTTAAAATGCCCATATTAGTGTCTTATTCCAGAAATAGCAAGAAAATCAATATTACTGGGTTACTAAGTATAAGGAACAGAAAAATGATGGAGACATAGTAAAGCATAAAAAGCCTAGAAATATGAATGGAGAATAGGAGGGAAGTTATGAAAGACTTCTGAACACCAAACAGAACATTTTGTATTTAATTCAGAAAGTAATAGGAAACCATTGATTTTTTTTTTTTTTTTTTTTTTTTTTTTTTTGAGTAGGGAAATGGCATGGTCAGATCAGATCAGCATTTTAGAAAAATTCTTTGACAACTGAATGGAAGATTGACTAGAGAAGAGAAAGACTTTTTATAGGAAAACCAAACTAGCAGACTACTGCAACTATCCAGGTATAAAGCAATGTTTCTGCAGAAGAATAATGCCAATGTCTAAGGAAAAAAAGGAGGGACCTGAGAGACAATATAATAGTAAATTAGACAGGTATTATCAACAGATTATATGGAAAATGAGAATAAGGGGTTGATGGTGTGAGGATAAAGATACCCTCAACAGTAACAGTGAAGTTAGGATAAAGTAAAGGTTTTTGGGGAAAGCTAATGAGTTCAGTTTTGGACACATTGAATTTAACATTTGAGACATCTAGTTTGATATATCTAATAAGCAGTAGGAAATTAGAAATTGGAGCAGAGGAGGGAGTGGGACAGAAGGAGGATAGGGTGAGATAAGCAGACCTGAGTAAAGACATGATAACTGAAATAATAGGAACTGATGAAATCACCAAATGAAATTGTATCTATAAGGAAAAGAGGAGAGCTTAAGACAGAGCCTTGTACAATCCCTATTCTTAGATGGTGTGATGTGGATAAACATGAAACAAAGAAGAAGAAGCACAGAGGTAGGAAAAGCAAGAAAGAACAAGATTAGGGAAAATTATTGAAGAAAAGAAGATGATCAAAAGTGTCAAAAGATATCATGAGGTCAAAAAAGATAAGAATTGAGAAAAGGTCATTAGATGTTATGAGTAAAGGATCATTAGTAACTTTGGAGAGAGCTCTTTCAGTTGAATAATTAGGTTTGATGCCAGATTGTAGAGAAGAAAAGTAGGGGATGAAGAGAATAAGAAGAAAATGATAGCAACCTATTGTGGAAGGTTTTTTCAAGTAGTTTAGTCACAAAAGAAGAAATAAAGGTGGATAGTTGGCAAAAACAGATAGATCAAGGGAGGGGTTTTGAAGATGAGGGGGATATAGATAGCCATATCAAGGATAGTACCTATTCTCTGTCTTTAGGGTAGTACCATACCAGAATTTTCAGGAATTAAAAAAAGTCCTTAACAAGAATACATATTTTCTTAAATGTAGAGCTTTCTTCTGTAACCCACTCAATGAGGAAACTGCCCTCATTAACTTTGGGAGTTTTCAACATTTGTTTGTAACCCCAACATTATAGTCAATCCCAATCCATGTTTTGTCTGTGATAGAAGTGTGGTGGGTTATGATGTTCCAAGGGTAACTCATTCTACTTTTGGATAATTTAATAATCTATTTTTTTGTAACATCTATGCTTCTAGTTTTCCCCTTGGAGGTCAAGAATACCAGTTATTTCTGTAGTTCATTGTTAAGATCTTCCTTTTCATTTCCTTTTATCATTTATTTTTTAATACATGATAAATCTATTGAGGTCAAGAATATTATCACAAAAGTTAACTTAAAAGTTAAGTCTTGATTTTTTTGTTTGTGTTTTTTTTTCCAGGAATGATTAGAATTAAGTGACTTGCCCAGGATCACACAGCTAATATGTGGTAAGTGTTAAGTATCTGAGGTCATATTTGAACTCTGGTTTCTCTTGAGGCAGCTAGCCTCAATAAATCTTGATTTTTAAAAGAATTAAGACTCTCTAAGAAAAGCCTATTTTTTTTCCTGATGCCGGCAAGCCCTTGAAATACTGGTATAGTGAAATGGAAGATAGGAATGTTAGTTGTATTGTATTTCTGGTCAGTTTGAGAGGTTACTTATAGTTAGAGATACTAAGCAAAGGCAAAACACCAAGAAACCAGGATTAATAGCATTGAGAAATAAAAATAATACAGAATTCCACTTCAATGACTTACTTTAATGAAATACCTAACAGAAGATGTTTGGATGTTTTGTAATAATACTTACTAAATAATCCTTTACATCTAAAATCTAAGACATCATTTTCATTAAGAAATCCAGTTCTCTGAACTTTCCATGTAATTAGTTTCTTTTATAATTTTGTGTATTTTATGTAGTTAAAATACAATAATTTGAAAAGAGTTCCATAAAACATGAAGATCAAGATGTGCAATTTTGAAATAATGATATAGCTTATAACTATTTGTTCTCCCCTGAAGATTTAAAAAAATGTTGACCATTATATAGGATAATGGATTTTGGGCTGGAATGAGCACCAAATATCATCTTACCCATTTTGTAGTTGAAGAATTTTTGTAGTTGCAGAAACTGCATCTCAGAAAGATTAAATGATCTAAGATTATAGAACTAGTAATAACTAGTAATATCAGGAGCAGAATTTGAACTTGGTTCTTCTGACTCTAGTGATCTAATGGAGTCCAGCGATTCTAGGAAGGAAAATATAGGTACAGTATGGAAATTAAAAGAATGGTGATTTGCTTCAGCCTAATACTTCTTAACAAGGTTCTAATTTAATAAAACAACACAGTGTTTAGTTATTAATGATGAGGAGACTAATGTTTCATTAGAGATGTTAAAGACCCATTCTAGCATTCAAAGTCCTCTATAATCTGGTCAGTCCCACCTTTTCAACCATTTCTTATGTTAATTTCCATCATTTAGCCCACATTCTAGTTAAACTGGATTATTCTCTGCCTCCCATTTTCATCCTTTCTTCTTTAATCCTCTTGCACAGTGCCTGACATCTAATAGGTGCTTAGCAAATTCTAGTTAACTTGACTTCCAGCCCTCAGATTGTGAACTCTTGAGTACAAGGTTTCTCATGGATCTGTATTTTTCAACTTTTTGTAACCTATCACCAATTCTTGCAAGTAGTAGATAACAGTGCTGAATTGAATTAATTTGTTGAATTAAGGCTAAAACTAGGAATTCAGTAGGTCTTTTTAATCTCTGAGTCATTTGGTATATAGGAGACACACACAGTATAATTAGAGCTAGAGTGGATCTCAGAAGTCATCTAGGACATCTCCCTGTTTGTACAGATGAGGGAACCAGAAGAAATTCAAACTAAGGTCCTTTGACAATGTTGTGCCACAGTTCTCTTTTAAAGTCCCAACCCAGTTTCCCTAATTGCCCTTTTCAGTTACTCTGCCTAGAGTTATAACCATTCCCTTTTAATATTTGATGGGATAAATGTCTTTATTCATTTTAGACATCATTAGAATATCAGGAGTCTCTCCAGTACCTCCTTCCATTATGCCTGCCTCCATTATGTCATCCTCATCCTGGGTTCCTCCCCCCATTAAGTCATCCCCATCCAGGTACCTGCCCCATTATGTCATTGTTCTTGTTACCCTATAAAAGAATACCGTATCCGATATTCAGGACTGGATTCTTTGAGACTATAGTCTCGTTCAGCCCTGGGACCAACCATGGATCCATTTGGCCCCAGTAAATCTCTCCATTTAATAAATTTTGTATTGAATACTCTCTAATCTCTATCTTGCTCAATTTGCTCAGTTTCTCCGTCATTACAACTCCAAATCCAATTCTCTTTTAATTCATTTCATTCACATTTTGAGTTCTCAATCAGTTATAGAGCCAAACATCTGCACATAGGGAATTTGGGAGGATTAAAGCAAGAAGTGAAAAAAATGATCAGTTTTTATTTAGTGAAAAATATTTAGTTTATCAAATATTTGATTATCAAGAGAAGATAGGGTACAGTTTTTTGCTTTGTTTTAAATATTAAGTGATCCATCATCTCATCTAAAACTGTTAACCAGTACTTTTAGATTTATTCTTCAGTCTTCATAGTCTGTAGCACAAGTGTTGTTATTCCAATTCCCTAGAAAGAAGTAAAATTGCTATATTATCCTGAACTCCTGTGTGAGAAATAAAAAAAGAGGAATAATACTTACACTTCCAAAATATACAATATCCCATTTGACACCCTCTTCATCTGTGTATTTCTCGTGTTCCAAGTCTAGATTGAGACACTTGGGCACCTTATCTGGGTTGACAGAATAGCCAGCAGGAATCTCATCTGTTTTCCAAAATAGAGCCTTGAGGAAAAAACTCTGTGGTTTCTGTGGCAATAGATTAGATGACCAGTTAGCCACACTTGCTTTCTACTGATCCCGCTGAATTAACCAGAGAAAGGGCATGATGCTTGTATAAAAGTTTCTAATCTGATCTGTTATACCACTGGGGAAGCACCCTGTCTGTCCTAAAAGTATTTTTGTATTCACTTACATTAGGGCAGCAGTAGAAACATGAGGGAGGATGAGAGAAAGAATGGGGGATAACATTAAAGTTCAGATGTATAAGAATTCAGTTTTATAAGATCAATTTCTCTTAAACCAAGAAAGGACATATTACACATGATTCTTAAAATTCTAAGTCTAATTAAGCAATTTTTAAAAAAAGATTCAAATATAGAAAATATTTCAGAAATACTGTTTTTGCAGAAAGGGATATATATTCACAACCAAACGGTTTTACTCAGAAGGCATACAACTTTACCATCTACCTTGTTTATATTACCTTTAGACAATTGGTCTAGTTTGACACTTCTGTCTAATACACATTATTGAAGAAGTTGGTTTATAAGTATTAAGAAATAGAAGAAGTAGGGCATTGCTAGGTAGCACAGTGGATAGAGCACCAGCCCTGAAGTCAGGAGGACCAGAGTTCAAATCTAGTCTCAGACACTTGACACTTCCTGGCTATGTGACCCTGGGCAAGTCATTTAACCCCAATTGCCTCCAGAAAAAAAAAAATACTTAACTTCATCAGTAATAAGCCACCTACTTCCAGAAAGGTGAAATTAAAAGGATGTGAAGGATCCAAACCGATCCAATTTTTCTATATCAAAATCTGATAGATGGATAAATGGATATAGTCTCCTAAGATCTGGAAAGATATTACCATTGTTGCTCTCCTGTTTCTATGAAATCTCCCTACCCACTATTGACCTTCACTAGAAGTTCACACCTGTCACTGACCAAGCCTGGCATGTCATACCATCCATGTAGCATCTCCCTACCTACCTCTAAAATATAACTGAACTACATTGGAGAGTGCCAAAGAGTCAAAACCTTTCTCCTGCCCCCATCCCACTATCCAATTTCCATGACAGTACCATACAACTAATCCATATATCTACCTCCCTTCCCTACCCCACCTTCCTTTGTGGCCCAGGCTAGGTAAGCAGCTAGAAGAAACAATCTGAATTATAATTGTCTACTTCTAGCAGTTACTTACACATGTCATGAAAGCCACCCATTTTTGGTTGGTTTCATCTTGATAAATTCCAGGGTCAGTCATCTTGAGGCACCTGGGCATCTGATTATCATTGTTCATGGCCATTGTTTCCCTTAAAACAATATAGGAGAGAATCTTCATGATATACCATTTGCTGATCCAATATCAAATCCATGTCTTTTTTTTTTTTTTTAATTAAAAATGTCATAGGTTAATTTTTGACTTCCAGCACTTAACCAATGAGAAGGCATAAAGATGACCTTATTCATAGGAATAATGGGAATTTGTGGAATTCTAGCATTTAAGAACAAGAAGGAAATATAAAAATTAATTCAGTGGCCTCATTTTCATTAGGAGTAGAGGAATAACTAAAACCAAGGTTTTCCACTTGTAGGCTAAGTATAGCTTTAGTGCTACCATTAAGATTTCAATTAGCTTTCTGATTCAGTTTTCTTTCATTTTAAATATGTCCTTTTCAGCTTTTGGCTTAAAGGACATTATGTACCATCCAGTCCAATCTTCTCAGTAAATAAAGAAGTTGAGAGGCCCAGAAAAAGGAAGTCATATGCTCAAGTTAGTAAGCAGTAGAGTTGAAATTTAGACCTTGGCCTTTCTTCCATCTTACCCACTGTTTTTCTTTTTACATATTTACATATTTTTCTATTACTTTTCTAGTGATACTAAGCATCAGAGAAATTAAGGCCTGAAGAAAAATCTTCTTAGTGGTTGAAAAAAAAATCAATAAGGAAAGCCTGTGCTTTTTAGACAACCCCTGGTTTTAAGGTCCTAAAGATCACATTTCTCACCTCTTGCATGAACTTGCCTGTTACCACTTTGCTCTTCAATGTATCTCAGGTTTTCAGCCACTCTTAACTATACAACATCAAGCTCCAATTCTGAGATGATAAACCATTTATTTCTTTGTAGAAACCTTAAGACACTACCTGTAAGGCCTCTAATGGCCCAAACTCCCAAACACTTTTTATCCCAGTAAACCCTTTATAAGTGCTTCCCTAGTTGATTTCACCTGCTTCTTTCCACAGGTGGAACTTCCTAATGATTGAGCCCGATTGATCTGGAAAATATGTCTCTGAAATAACAGCTAAAACCACTAATTTTCTACTGCTTTAATTTGATTAGCTAAATGAAAAGCCAAGATTAATGATAGGAGATGGGCAGTTTAGAGACAAATTCTTTCATTTCACATTTGAAAATGATCAATGTAAATCACAACTTAGACATATTGCCTTTTCCTTAGATTTTTTTTTTCAACATTTAGCAAAGTGGAGAAATCCATGTAGGAGGTAAGACTGGTAAGGGCATATTTACTGTCATGGATGAGCATTTTATTTTTATTTTTAATATACTTTAAGGTTTTTTTGGTACCATAAAAACAATTTGTAACCTCTTACACTGTTGTCAAAGATTTCACACTAAAAATGTGACTTTTTTTTAGCACTTCCTTTTTCTCTTTTTTTCTTCTGCCTTATTATTTAAAATATCATTGCAAATTTTGCATGAGAGACATAATGTCTATGTCTAAATAGCATCACTATCGTGTCCTTCCAACTTGGATAAATGTCTTTCTGATTGCCAGCATCTTCTGCATTCCATGCTTACTCAGTTCTCAGATTCTTTCTAGCAGGTTCTTGGAACTTTTCAAGTAATTACTTTTTGGGTATCACGGGACTTATGACAACCAAAGAGCATGTTGCTCATCTCAGTCATTGTCTGGGTGCATTGACACCCATTTTAAAGGCATTGACACTATTTTATGTGACTGGCCCCATGATTGAGATCACATAATTGCAATAATTAGGCAGCTCACCTCAGGATATTATCAAAGTGACCCACCCAAACCCAAGTCCATATGGTTGGAAATAGCTAATGAATCAGTTAATGTGCTATGTCCAGGAGTAATGGGTACTCAATATGGATAGCATGAAGATATAATTTACCAACTTTCCAACTGATTAAGGTTTTCAAGTGGACATTTTAAACATTCTGCAACTCACAGAGAGTTCAAAGCATTAACAGTTTTATGATTGAGACAAAAGAAGGAAAGTAGGAAACAGTTTAAGACAGTTGACAGCAACAGGAAATATTTCTTTTAATCACATTCTTTTCTTTCCTTTTCCTTCTAGTATAAAAATTCAGCATAGCAGACAATACAACAAAGGAATATATGGGTGGATAATAACCAGCATCAGTAATAAGCTATAAAATTCCTCAGGAGCATAGTGGTAAAAATGGACTTTGGGACACAAACCAAAAAAAAAGTACTTTGAGGCATCCTCTGTTCTGGTAGCATATAGATTTCCCCAGATAGTAGCTCATATTTTTAAGGTGAGTGTCTTGTGCTAGGTACTATGTTAAGTGCTTTACAGATATTATCTCCTTTGATCCTCCCAACAATAATAGAACCGGCAAAGTAGGTTCCATTAATATCCACATTTTTACAGATGAGGAAACTGAGATTAAGCTATTTGCTCAAGGTCACACAACTAATAAATGTCTAAGGCTAAATCTGAACTTAGATCTTTTCAGATTCCAAGTTCAGCATTCTATCCACTGAGCCATGTGATTACCTGTAAGACCATCCCATCCCAGGTTTAAGGCAGTTTGTATATCTGCATGTGCTCAAGATTCATAAGCTCCTACTGATTGGTTTATCTTTACCATTAAGCCAAAAAACAAAGACATTTAATGAAATTGCATAGTAAGAAAAGTAGCTTTCTTGGAATTTACAGTCTATGCATAGTGGTCATACAAAGAGAATACGGGGAATGCACATACCTGGAGGCAATATGTATACTCACAGTTGATCCATGAAAGGACCAACCATGTCACCAGTGCTAGATCCTGATATTTTCTGGTGATGATATTGTACTGTTGTTCTGCCATGCCTGCCCCTCCCTCTTCCAAATGGTGTGTAGTCTCTGCTGTTCAGGGAAAACTAGTACCCCTATTGTGAGGGACTGCTGAGCTGTTTTCAGGGCTTTTCATCCACATTTGGTGTCCACTTTTATCTGACTCTCACCTATGACTTCAAGAGTCTAAAGCATGTTCAGTGGCCACAATCTGCTAAAACTGTCTAGGCAGATGCACTAAACCAGCTTGAGGGTGTCCAAACCCATAGGCGAGTGAGGGGAATGCCTACCCTCCAAATGGGAAAACTCCCCCCAGCAGAATGAGCAGATAAGAACAATTTGCTCCAGTGGCTATGAAGGCAGTAAAAGCAGGTACGGGAAAGCACTTAGAGTTTGATCAAACATTAAAGACATGAAGGTCTTCCACTTCATCCTGAACCATCACCACTCTTCTTGACTTTATCTGGACTTTGGTGACTCTGGAAGAGAGAATGAGGCTGATGACTTTGTGTAGCTCTGCCTCACTCAAATGCAATTCAGGCACAAGCCAAGACATCACCCTATGGTGTCAGTGGCCTTCTTCCAAAAGAAGGATGAACGTCTCTGCTGAAATGCATAGTCTCTGGATACACAAACTCCATCAGCCATTGCTCCCTGCTGGTCTCAAGTGGCTGACACACAGTGTTAATTCAGGGTCACTGGTTCTATGTTCACTTTGGGCTACTTCTGGGGAAAGCTTTACTGGGCATGTGGTTTTATAACTTTTATTTACTTCTAGCTTCTGACAGCATCTATTCCTCATGGGAAGAGAAGGGTCTGCCGTGCTATTTTAGTGTACAGCTCATAGTCTTTTAGAAAGCAGAAGCCTTTAGACTAGGCAAAGTTCTTTTTAGGAGTTGAGAGAAGAATCTTCTGAGCTTCTCCCCCACTCCTAGAGAGTGGTCCCGCTATTCCTTTGGATCCTTGGGTAGAAAATACTTTTTAAAAAAATCTCGAAAAGTATATTCTTTACATTAGGCTCCAAGCCCTAGAGAACACAGAGGCCAGTCACTCCTAGCCATTGCCCTCAGGCTCAATCCTATTTTTTGAAATATATTTTCAGATTATTGCCGGGGGCTTGGATCTCTGCCAGAAAATGGTGTCTAGTTTAGGGTAGAAAATTTTAGGACTTCTTGTTTAATCCCTATTTGAGATTTCTGTGTCCCCCAAATCCTTTCTTAGAGGAAAGCCTTATCATAGAAACCCCAAAGAGCTGAGTCTGACCTCTTTCAGCATTCTGGGAATTCTACAACAATTGCAACTTTTATGAAAATGACTAAGCAAGCATGAAAGCTAAGCCCCAGGGATAAGATCATTGTCTTTCCAATACAGCCACTTTGGGCGTCTTTTGTTTGTATATGACAGCAAAGACTTTGTGCCCTTTCTTACATATTCCCCCAGTGGAGAATTTGCAGTCCCTACAAATCACATGGGGTATACCTCTATGTCTATATAATATAGAGAATATAAATAAATATATATATATATATACAGATATGATATATATCTATAATAATACATACTATATTACATGTATTAAATATAGAATATGAAATATATAGCATAGAAACTAGCAAATCGCATAGTCTGTATATTTAATAGAACTTCCATTTAATACAATGTTGTACTTAGCTGTTAAAAAGTCATTCTAACCTCAGATATTGAGATGATGTAAATGATGGATCCAAGATAAGCAAGGGAGTTATTAAATAATACTTAATTTATTAGAATATACTTTTAAAACATAGGGAAAATATGCATATTAAAGTGTTGGTTCTGATTCATTTTTACTTCAGTTTAGCCTTAAGAATTTTTCTTGTTTCCCATTTTCTCTTTGGAGTTGATGCTCAAGTGGTGGTACATTGTCTGGCACAGAATAGAGATTTCAGTAAATCTGAGGTCAGAGGATACCTTGAGGCTTAGGGACAGTAGGGACAACATTACCAGTGAAAAACTTTTTGTTATTCATGAAGCAAAGAAACCTTTGCATTCTAGCTCTCCATATAAAAGAACCTACTTTCCAATATCATTTTCAATTTATAATCCTGTCTGCCCTACAGAACAGGGGCTTACTCATATACCGTAATTTACCCAATCATTCTCCAATTAATGGATTCATCTTCCAGTTTCTAGCCACTACAAAAAGAGCTGCCACAAACATTTTGGCACATACAGGTCCCTTTCCCCTCTTTAGTATTTCTTTGGGATATAAGCCCAATAGTAGCACTGCTGGATCAAAGGGTATGCACAGTTTGATAACTTTTGGGGCATAGTTCCAAATTGCTCTCCAGAATGGCTGGATTCTTTCACAACTCCACCAACAATGCATCAGTGTCCCAGTTTTCCCACATCCCCTCCAACATTCATCATTATTTGTTCCTGTCATCTTAGCCAATTTGACAGGTGTGTAGTGGTATCTCAGAGTTGTCTTAATTTGCATTTCTCTGATCAGTAGTGATTTGGAACACTTTTTCATATGAGTGGATATAGTTTCAATTTCATTATCTGAGAATTGTCTGTTCATATCCTTTGACCATTTAGGGACATACTCCTTGAAAATCTACCCATACTTTTATGGGCTTGCCTGGTTTAGGCTCATTTCCAAGTAATTTTCATCTGATATTGGAATCAAATGAGACTCTCTTTTATCATTCAATTAACAAAAGGAGATTTATATTGCACACATGCACCTGCACACAAGTACCCCCCACACATAGACACAAGCACCTGCATGCACACCCATGTGCACACTCACACACAGTACACCCACACACGTGCCCATATATACATACATGCACAAGTGTATGCTCACAGACATGCATGCTGTACCCACGAGTGCCCACACACTTGCACCCATACACAAGTGACCACACCCCTTCCAGGGAAGGAAGATGGGCTCCGTGTCCAGCCCCTACTGCCTTTGGTTCCACTGACATCCAGGTAGCTAATCAGCAGGGGTGGGTATGGGGGGGGGATTGAGCACTACATTGGGGACAGTGAGAGAGATATTCAGCAAGTATATATAGCAATGCTCTTATGTATTGATTCACTCAAGCATAGTTTTTCTGTTTCTGATTGTTCCTGGAGTATATCAAGTAAGTGTGGGATCAGGGCTGGAACTCCTGTAGGCTTTTTAACTCAGTCAATTAGAAGTGATGTCACTGGGAGGAATCTTTAGTACTGTTAGCCACTTGAATCTCAAGGAAGGTTTCAGTATCTTCCCAGTTCATATAGTGAGTGCAATCTGATGGCCATCTGTCTTATAACATCGCACCCCTTAGTAGCAAGTCTTTTGAAGGAATGTGACATAGATTGATAGACATATATATAGATATAGATATAGATAGATATAGATATATATAGATATATTTGTTTTTGTCTGTCTTTATATTGAACCCTTATCTGAGAAATCTAATATACATTTCCCCCCATACAGTTACTTCCTTTCATACATGAGAAGCATTAATTTTGTCCACACAGAAGTTTTTAAGTTTTACATAAGCAAAATTATCTATTTTATCTTTTGTGATTGCTACTGCAATGATGGTAAATCGTTTCACTTGGAAAGGCTACTAGCAAAGACTAGAGAGAATTGGTATATGACGTTTTGTTCACAGATGATTGTGCACTCAATGCAGTCTCTGAGGCTGAAGTGCAACAAAATATGGATTGATTCTCTGCTTCTGCTAATTTTGTTCTAACAATTAACATCAAGAAAATAAGAATTTCTCCACCAGCTAACATCACACAATCCAACCATGGAACCATTGATTATGGAAAATGGAGAGGCTTTGAATGCTGTGGTTAAGATCACTTACTCAATATACTTTCCAGGGATGTCTGGAAATATTATTGATATTAATGATGAGGTTGATGCATGCATTGTCAGAGCATCTTGTGTATATATGTATATGTATATATGTTACATATATGCACATGTACACACATATAAAGACTTTAAAAATATGTCTTTAGAGTTTCTACTAGACAATCCCAACCTAAGGATATTAGAACTCTGGCATAGGTAGCACTAAAGGAAGAAATTCTAAATCAGAAACATGGTAAAAATAAAATAAATGAAAGCTAAAGAATATATTTTCCCCACCCTCAAAAAAGAGGCACAGAATATGAGAAAATGAAACCCAGGTTTATACTCCCTTCTATAGAAGGACTTAATGCCAAATCTAAACAATCTGGTTCATGTGTGGGGAGACAGCAAATTTTTTTAGTGAGTTTACCAATTAGAGAGGTAGCTATAAGCAAAGAAGCACCTTGAAGAGCTAGAACCAATATGATTTTACTTTCTGAACAGTCATAGATCTTCATTGTAAATCAGTTATCTGTAGAAAGGTCTTTCTTAACAGGCAGTCTGTTTCAGCATTTAGTTTAATATCTAGAACCATATTGAACTATCATGTATTATGTTCCCTATTTCAACAACCTGGACTTTCTTCTTCCTGGGACACCCATGAGGGGATTGAGGATACTAAATTTGATCTATATAGTCTCTGAACTTTTCAGAGATAACTCGCAACAACTCAAAAACTTATTTTCAGATGGGATTGCTGGCTCTTTAGTGGCAACAGTAAACATTTTCTGGTGACTAGTGCATTTCAGGGGGTACAAGAAAGCTCCTAGCTTTGTAGGCTAGTATCACCAGAAGAATGCATAGGCCAACAAAAAAGCTAGTGTCTCTTGGGTTACCTTGTAACATGCCCCTAAAATGCCCCTAATGTACTTGGACAAAAGAAAGCTATCTTCTCATTGTCTTTCTGTGAAATAAAGATAATGAATAATATTCCCTAGCAACTTAGCTCTTCAAAAATAGCTCCCATCTATTTTATAGAATGATGTTATATCATTCCTATATATTCTATGTTAATACTATACACATTTCCCCCCTTACACAACATTCCATCTTCTACCTTTGTGCCTCTGCAGAACTTTCTTTGATGTCTATAATGCCTTTCTCCTCTACCTTCTTTGAATTCCTATCATACTTCAATATTCAGTTCAAAAGTTTCCTCATATCTGAGGTTTTTCTTGATCCATTATAGCTGTTATTTCATAATTTCCCTTGTGTATCAAGGAAGAAATATCATATAATGAAATGAAAAATAAAATATGAGTAACAACAAACTTTCTACAAAATGATAATAAAAACTTATAAGACCTTGCAATACACACATATTGTTCTGTTTAATAAAAGGATAAAGAATATTAAGTTATCCAAATCTACCATTTGAAAGATATTTAAATGCATATATTAACACTTAAGGTAAACAGGATAAATGACAAATGTTAACAATGAAACAAGTAGGGAAAACTGCTAAGGACTGGCAATTCAAAGTATAAGAATTAACAGAAAATAAAAATATAACTTTTTTCAATCATGAGATCTAGGGATTGAAATAAATATAGAATATTAAGAGACTGCACTCCCTACCCCCCAGTCAGCATTGAAAATATGAAGAAAATAACAAAAGAAAAAAAATATTTCTTATAACAATAAATGTAAATACTCCACATTGTTCTATCAAAATTAGAAAAAAAAAAACTAGACCGGATTAAGATTAAACCATCAATAATTTGTTTACAGGAAAAACATTTAATGCAAAAATATATTAAAAGTAATAAGTAAATGCCATTCAAATACTAGTTCTAAAAAAAAATCAAGGTTGGTAGTTTTAGCAGATATTTAAATGGAATTCAAATCAGAAAAAAAAAACAAGTGTTTAGGAATTACACAATAGTAAAAGAAAAAAGATAAGCAAAAAAGGTAACAATTCTTAATACATGTTACATAATTTTTTTCAGTCAATTTCTTAAAGAAATATTGGTAGTGCAGAAGAAATAGACTAAAACATAACAGGGGACTTTAACACTCTATTATTAGAACATGACAAATCAAATAAAAAGATAAATAATAAATAAATTATATATTTTAATTACATACTTAATAAATTGGAATTATAAGTGTATGGAGAGAACAAAATAGAAAATAAATCTTCCAAGAGTATGTGGAATTCTAATAAAATTCTAGCAAAAAAATACTATTTCATGAAGAAATTTTACATAAATTAAAATGGTAAAACTTTTACTTGCTATATTTTTCAGATAATGCAAATAAAATTAGAATAACAAATAATAGTATTAAGAAGTGTAAAACTGCAT
Organism: Sminthopsis crassicaudata; assembly: GCF_048593235.1. NCBI lineage: Eukaryota > Metazoa > Chordata > Mammalia > Dasyuromorphia > Dasyuridae > Sminthopsis > Sminthopsis crassicaudata. Next base: position 107,106,836 of record NC_133618.1, on the reverse strand, counting down.
TTATAAGCAATCTATAAGCAATTATAAAGCAATCTATTGAACAGTTAAGCTAAAGATATGAGAAAAATAGAAGAATATATAAATATAGTAATTACCCTGTGAATCAACATACCTTATTTGCAAAGCTATTCTTAAAGGCAATTTGATCTCATTAACTACATAAATTAATGAGAAAGAAGGCAAAATGAATTAGAATTGCATTTAAAAACAAAAGAAGAAGAATGAAGCAATCATCCATAGGGAAGATTAAAAATCACTCAAAAGCCAATTATGTTATAACCATGTAATTGAGATTATAAAGAGAATAATGAAGATAGAATTTAAAATTGAACATTTGATTTAATAACTTGAATCATGATTTTAAAAAAGGCCAATAAAATAAACAATCCATTTTTTTTTGTATTTTAGTAAATGCTTTAAAACTTTTATTTAACAGTATTTTATTTTTTCCAGTTACATTTTTTGATTATTATTGCTATTTTACAAGGCAATTGTGGCTAAGTGACTTGCCCAGGCTCATATAGCTAGTAAGTGTTAAATGTCTAAAGCTAGATTTAAACTAGGTCTCCTTGACTCCAGGGCCATTCACTACCCCATTTTCTAATCACATGTAAAGTTAGTTTTCAACATTCATCTTTGAAAGATTTTTGAGCACCAAATTTTTCTCCATCTCTTCCTACCACCCTTCTCAAAATATTAATCCATCTGATATAGGGTTATACATGGGCAATCATATTAAGCATATTTCCATATTTGTCACATTTTGAAAGAAGACTCAAAACAAAAAAGGAAAAACGATGAAAAAGAAAAAAACAAAAACAAAAAACCAAGTGAAAATAGTATGCTTCAATCTGCATCCAGATTTTGTTGTTCATTCTTGGATGTAGTCAGCATTTTCTATCATGAGTCCCTTGTATCATTGCATTGCTGAGAATAGTTAAGTTTATCAAAATTGATCATCACACAATGTTGCTGTTATTGTGTATAATGTTTTACTGATTTTTGCTTATTCCACTAAGCATTCATTCTTACAAGTCTTTCCAGGTTTTTCTGAGATCTTCCTGCTTCTCATTTCTTATAGAACAATAATAGTATTCCATTGCACTCATATACCACAATTTGCAGTCATTCCCCAATTGATAGGCCACCTTCCTTTGCAATTTTTTCCCATTAATTCTCTTGTATTCTTTATCCTGTATTCTTCCAGCTGAAGTTTGTTATAATTTTTTTCTAGTTCTATAAAATAATTTTTGGTAGTTTGATAGTGATGCTGAAAAAAGTAGATTAATTTAGATAGAATTGTCATTTTTTATTACTTGTCTGCCCATAAGTAAGTGATACTTTCTCAATTATTTAGATCTCTCTTTATTTGTGAGAAAACTATTTTGTAATTGTGTTTATATAGTTCCTGGGTTTGTCTTGGCAGATAGATTCCCAAATATTTTATGTTGTTTATAGTTATTTTAAATGGAATTCCTCTTCCAATTTCTTGCTGGTAGACTTTGTTGATAATATCTAGAAATGCCAATGATTTTTATAGTTTTATTTTATAGCCTGCAACTTTGCTAAAGTTGTTTCAAATCATTTTTAGTTGATTCTCTAGGTTTTCTAAATATTCCATTATATCATATACCAAGAATACTAGTTTTGTTTCCTCATTGCCTATTCTAATTCCTTCAATTTCCTGTTTTCTCTTATTGCTAATGCTAACATTTCTTTTTTTCCTCAATAATATTTTATTTTTCTAATTATATGCTATATATTAGTTTTCAACATTCACTTCTGCAAGATTTTAAACAAATTTTTTTCTCTCTCCCTCTCATACCTCTCCCCTCCCTAAGACATCAAGCAATCTGAGATAGGTTATACATGTACAATCATTCTAGATATATTTCCATATTAGTCGTGTTGTGAAAGAAGATTCAGAACAAAAGAAAAGACAATAAGAAAGAAACAGCAAAGAAATTTTTAAAAAGGTGAAAATAGTATATTTCAATTCACATTTAGTTTGCATTGTTCTCTCTCTAGATGTAAACGACATTTTCTATTCCAAGTATTTTGGAATTTTCTTGGATCATAAAGTTAACATTTCTAGTATAATATTGAATAATAGTGGTAATAATGGTGGCATTCTTGTTTTACCCCTAATCTTACTGAGAATGTTTATAATTTGTATCCATTTCATATAACACTTGCTGACGGTTTAAAACACATACTAATCATTTTGGGGAAAATTCCATTTATTCCTATGCTCTGTAGTGTTTTTTTTAATTTGCATTTATTTATTTATTTTAAAAGAATAATAGTTTTTTTTAATTTTCAAAATACATGCAAAAATAGTTTTCATGTTCACTCTTGTAAAACCCTGTGTTCCAAGTTTTTCCTCCCTCTTTTCTCACACTCCCTCCTCTAGGCAACAAGCAGTCTAATATATGTTAAACATGTGCAGTTTTTCTATACATATTTCTACATTTATCATGTTGCACAAGAAAAATCAGATCAAAAAGGGAAAAAATGAGAAAGAAAAAAAAAGCAAGCAAACAAGAACAAAAAAGTGGAAATACTATGTAGAGATCCACATTCAATCCTCATAATGCTCTCTCTAGGTGAAGATGGATCTCTCCATCACAAGACCATTGGAATTGGCCAGAATCACTTCATTTCTGAAAAGAGCTACATCCATCAGAATTGATCTTCACATAATCTTATTGTTGCTATGTACAATGTTGTCTTGGTTCTACTTACTTTCTTTAGCATCAGTTCATGTAAGTCTCTTCAGACCTTTTTGAAATCATCCTGCTAATTGTTTTATATAAAACAATAATATTCCATATCATACATATATCACAACTTATTCATCCATTCTCCAACTGATGGGTATCCACTCAATTTTTAATTTCTTGCCTCTAGTGTTTTTTTTTTTTTAAATATGATGTGTGCTATATTTTGTCATAAGCCTTTTCTGCATCTATTATGATGATCATATATTATTTTCTATTAGTTTTTATTGTTGGTATGGTAAATTATGTTGATGGTTTTTCTAATACTGAACCAGTCTTACATTCCTGGTATAAATTCCACTTGGTCATTGTATATTATCCTGGTGATAATTTGCTATAATCTCCTTGCTAATGTTTTACTTAAAATTTTTACATTAGTATTCCGTAGGGAAATTGCTCTATAATTTTTTTTCTCTGTTTTGGCCCTTCCTGGTTTAGATGTCAGCACCATATTTGGGTAGCACTCCAACTATTTTTCCAAATAATTTATAAAATATTAGAATCAATTGTTTTTTAAAAGTTTGGTAGAATTCACTTGTAAGTCCATCTGGCTCTAGAGATTTTTTCTTAGGGAATTCATTTGTTCAATTTTTTTTTTTTCTAAAATGGGATTATTAGCAAAAGAACTAGGATAAAGACTAAAAATATCATACCTAGCAAAATTAAGCATAATCTTGAATGAAAAAAAAAAAAAGATATTTAATGAATTGCTTTTCTTTCAGGATTTTGTTACAAAAAACCCTGAATTGAATAGAAAATTTGATATATAAGATATAAGATAAATATAAGGTAAACACCAAAAGTACTTTTAAGTGACTCAATAAGAACAGATTGTTTATTTTTTATATGTGGCAAGGCCTCATCCAAAGCTGATTAGCACAGAAACTTTGGCTTCTTCCATTTTAGCCTGACTAATTTGATCCTCTTTTTCTTTTAAATCCATTTTACTATCCTCCTCCTCCCTTTAATCACTCCCTTACTAATTGAAAAAGCAAGAAATATGATATTCATAAAAATTAAGTCATGCAAAACATTTCCACATTAACCATATAGGAAACAAAGTAAGAAAATAAAATGATAAAAAGTATACTTCAGTTTACACATAGAGTTCATCAGTTCTTTCTTTGGAGATGGAATAGCATATTTTAAATTGTACTGATCATTGTATTATTCTGAGCAGCTGACTATCAGAATTGATTATCATTACTACATTGTTGTTACTGTGTACAATGTTCTTTTAATTCTGCTCCCTTCACTTTGCTTCAGTACATATAATTCTTCCCAAGTGTTTTTGAAGCCACCTCTTTGTCATTTCTTACAGTACAATAATAACCCACCACAACCACATATCACAACTTGTTCAGGCATTGTCCAATTGATAAGCATCCTCTCAAATTTCAAATTTTTGCCATCACAAAAGAATGTATGTGTATGTATATATGATATATAACATACACATTGCATACATGTATACGCACACATATATGTATACATACACATGTATATGTACACATATATGTAAATATTTATACATATATATGTAGACCTTTTAATTTTTTTCTTTGCTGTCTTTGGAATACAGAGCTAGTAGTGGTATTGCAGGTATTGTGCCACCATGCCTGGCACAGGAAATACTTATTATTGGGGAATACTACCATGGTTATCTTCGAGCAAATTAGAAAATTTAAAATAAGTGATAATTACCTACAAACTATAAATTAACACAATTGATACAATAAAAAATAAATAATTTAAATATTAGTAGCTAAAGATGAAATAAAATGAATAATCAAATAACTTTTCCAACAAAAACATCTTCACCAAACAAATTCAAAATGGAAAATATCTTAACATTTTTATTTTTTAAAAAATTTCACTTATGCCTGTTAAAATGTTTACATTATTGTCATTTCATAGTTATTCCCTAAAGCAAACAAAAAAATTAAGAATTTTGGTTAAACAAAATGCATTAACATATTGGTAATATCTTATAATTTTTATCTGATTCCAAATCCTTCCTCCCTCCTTTCCTCCTTTCCTCCTTTCCTTCCCTTTCTTCCTTCCTTCCTTTCTCCCTCCTTCCCTCCTCCCTCCCTCCCTCCCTTCCTTCCTTCCTTCCTTCCTTCTTCCCTCCATCCCTCTTTTCCTTCCATCCTTCCTCCTTTTTTTCTTTGTTTCTCTCTCTTTCCTCTGAATTCTTATTGAAATTGCTGCTAATAATACTTGTTTGGGAGATTAATCATATATGACATCATATGAAATTTCATGATGTCATATATGGTAGGTAACTAATAAAATCTGTTTAACTGAATTTAATTGAAAATTTCTTATATATGTATATGTGTGTATGTATTATCTGTTTACCATCAAAAGAACATTATATCGCAATTATTTATCTTATCTATTACAATGGAAAGAATTGTGCTCTGGGAAGGACTTAAAAATCATCTTGTTTAACACCTTCATTTGCTAAATAAAGAAACTGAGGACTTAAAGTTCAAATAGCATTATTAAGTGTCAGATTAAAATTCTTAGCTACTTTTGCACTTTTTAATAACTATTGGGTCTAAATGGCTAAATTTATTTAATATGTATGGATGTAGGCTACATAAATATTATCTGAATATGCACACATACAGATCAACAATTAATAGAAACCTGAGGTTGTAATAAAAATATTTTTAAGACTATATATGTGTTTTCATATTTCAACATTAAGCAGTTTTAGATTTTAAGGAATAGAGATGTTTAAGAAGATTATTTTTTTTATTTTTTTCATGATTAACTTCTGGGTTTTTTTTAAGTTCAATATTATTCATCCAAAATATTTTATTTCTAACCCATGTGATATTTACTCCAGTCTAGGTTTCTGTAATCAATCTTCATGATAAAGAAATGTATCTAACACAATCATATAAATTATGTACATGAAACAATTTATTACTAAACTAAATCTCCTTTTAAGAAATATGAGATAGAGCAATTAAAATAAGCTTCTGATCTTTTTTTTTTTTTTTTTTTTTTTAAACAAAGTACATCTTCTTCCCTTCACCTTTTTTCTCCTCCCTTCCTATCAACATTTGCCTACTCAACTTACAACCAAGATCCAGACCCTTCTCTCTGACATCTAAAGCTTAGGGTACATTGATAATCATTATTTGAATTCAAGATTTTTTCTTCTTGGAAATAGGATGTGGTTTCTTTGTTTTATTTAGTTTTTGTTGTATTTTCTCCCAAGTCAGTGCTGTATCAAAATGGCTGAAATGTTCAGATATATGCTGAAATAGTTTAAAACATGGTTTTACTCATTAAACTATGGCTTGTGCTAAGATTGTCATCCAAACAACAGAAAATGACAGCAAGACTATGGCATACCAGAGAAAGCACAAAGATTTTACCCATTACAATGTAGTTTTATTGAGCTGCTTCTGTGTCTGCCCTGCATATTAACAAGAGACAGCAACAAAGTATTGGGAGGGGTAAATACTATGTACACATCTGTTGCCTTCTTAGCAGTATAAATGCTTGTTATTAGGGGAAAAAAATTCCAATGAAAAGAGGAAAAGACTACCAGACACAACTTGCGGATTTGTTCCTATGAATAAATATGACATATTAGAGGAATGACACTGAATCATTATTTACAACATTTATTAATAGAAGGCCCAATTCCACTATTCTCTCAGATGGCAGCTTTGGATTGAAGCTCTTTGACTGACAGATGGAATCATCACAAATGGAGGTAGAAACCTTAGAACTGAAAGGAAGCCATGGAAATCTAAAAGAGACATGCCATAATATTCCTAACTTGGACCAATTTCATGGGATGCTGTCTATAGAGCTGGGTCTGTGAGTAAGGAAGTTTCTCATCACAGTATAACCAATCCTGCTGAAGTTTTGCCCTTGCCCTAGGGCACCTGCTGTTTAAGGGAGAGAGGCTAGGTCTTAATGCAAATTCAGTGACTTCAATCCTCTTCTCTGACATTACCAAAAAAGGTGCCTTGGGCGGTTATATATTTAAAAAAAAAACTGATATGCATTGGAGAAAGGCCAATTGTCCCACTTGATGACTGGCTTTTCAAACAATGCACTTTAGTCATTTTTAACATAAATTCAAGATCCAATTTCAGCCTATCCTGAACTGGAAGTTGGAAAGGTCTCAGCTCTGTCAGCTGCTGATATTTCTTTTCCCAGACACAAAGACACAAAAGTAATGATTCTGAATTAATCATTGAAACATCAAATTATTTGTAAGCAGAGTCTCTGAAACTCTAAATTTTGTCTTCAGGGGCTAATGCCTTATGTTCCATTGTGGGTTAACAGAAAAATGACAAATATATTTGTAATTTGGTGAATTTGGGCTGGGAAAGAGAAGATGACACTGTTTTTATACATTCTTAGGGGGAATGGTTCAGTGACAAAAATATCTACTCCTAAATCCCAGCAAGATTGGCTAATTATCCAATCAAAACAAGTCAATTTAAATGCATTAGATATCTTTGGATAAAAATCTTGCCAAAAGAAAAGGAAATTGCAAAATCTTTCTTTGTTGCATGGATAACAAGTTTCCTAACTTTTAATGGTGTTTCAGTTTAGCAGGTGTGAAATTAGGCTAAATGAACTTGGTTCTATAAATCCAGAGTTTACAGGTGGTTGGTATAAATTAACTATTAGTTCAAAATATGTCATATAAAATTACATTGTTATATATAACATTATAAATACATCTACATATATATATGTATATATATACAGACAGATACATCTACACATAATGGAATTAAAAAGACATACTTTTTTATTCCTGTTTTTTTTTTTTTTTTTCAAACTTCTTTGATACTCTGCTGGGTCTCTGGTCTCATTGCTACAGATATATCCTCTAATAATGCAAATGAAGCTCATCTATGTCTTTTTCTAAGCAATATTTATCATCCCTTGCCATAAATCTGTTCTTCCTATAGTTCTCTTGACATTTCATGCGTTCTGAGGGATCATATGGGCAGTCCATTAGTTATTTTTTTCTTTTATCTACCTTACTAATACAGGACATATATATTATATATAAAATCATGACAGAGATAGACAAGACAGAGACAGATAGATAGATAGATAGATAGATAGATAGATAGATAGATAGATAGATAGATAGATATAGGCAGATAAACAGAGTTTATAAAGTTAAGTCCTCCTGGACAACCAGTATCTCAGATAAGCCTGATTTTCTGGTGTTCAGATATATCTACCCTCTAAGTCAAGGGAAGCAAAACAGAACTTTACTCTTTCAAAACCTTTCAGGAGACTTTGAGAACTTGCTTTTAAAAACTACCAAAGTCATATGCTGAAAAGGATCTTTCAGATAGGTTTTGGTTCTTTTAATTCCTGAAAATTCATTTAATAGAATATTGATCTGATGTATTAAGCAACCTAGGAGAAAATAAGATCATATAACTTTCTGGAGAAGGGTAATGTGACTCATATGTTTCTTTATCAGAATTAAATACAACAAAATAAAATAGTGCACTTTTTTTGGGTCCCTCTAGATCTTTTCTCTTTTTGCCCAAGCATAGTCTACCTCCTTTCCACTGTGATTCACACCAGTTGAGTAACACTTCCTTCTATGGTTTCAAAGCCCACAATGAATAAACCTATCTAAGGAACAGAAAGTAAAATTACTAATTAGCAATTCTAATAAAAAAAAAAAAACTGTTGAATAATTGTTTGTTTAAAATATGTAAAGAAGTGGACTTATTTATCTTATAACCACAAAAATAATTAAGAATAGATTAATTTTTCATAGCACTTAAAATTTTTTTAAACTACTTATGATTATTATCTCACTTTTACTGAGGAGTAAATTGAGGCTTAGAGGTCCAAGATCATACAACTAGTGTCTCAGGAAAGATTTCAATTTGGGTTTTCTTGATTCCAATAATGCCCTCTCTACTTTGCTACCCAAATGTCTCTTTTAATTATCCAGTTTTGAGAATTAACAAAACAAAACAAACAAACCTCATCTAGAATCATAAACTACATTTCCTGGTATAAGATAGTGATTTCATAAGTCTTTTAAAATAATTTCAATCTTCCAAGGTATAAAATATGCTGGATTTCACTCATATGTTTATGATAAATATATAAAGAATGTATTTGTTAGTTTTTCTTTTTGTCATCGAACTGTTTTACATAGTTGAATTTAACTCAAATTATGGACTATAGGAATGCAAACTTTAATGTAATAAAAAGGAGCAATAAAGTGATTCACAATACTGAACCATAGTATATGTGACCTAAGTTGTTCTTTGCCATGTTCTTATCACCCAAGTTGTCAGTCTTAATTATATGTGACTGCTCTTCCTTCCTTTTTCTACTCTTATATTCAACCAATTGCCATCTCTTATTTGAGTGAGTTACTGATTGAAATCTCTGAATTCCTTTGTTCACTTGTTTCAAAATAATAACATTTAATTCCATTCACATGCCATAATTTGGTCAAGCTTGCCCAAATGATGGGCACTCATTTTATTTGTAGCTTTCTAATACAAGAAAGAGTTACTATGAATACTTTTATGTATATGGGTCCACTCACTCTACCTTTGGTATCCTTAGTGTAAAAGCCTAGTAGTGACATTAATGGTTCACAAGAGATCTTTTTCACTAGAGAAGCTATCTTTCCTAATGTTGTGCCAGTTTCCTTTTATGGTACTGCCTCAGTTTACCTAAATTGTTCTGCTTCAGTTCCATGAATTGTTCTGTCTCAATTCCCTTGGTTTCAACCCTCCCCTTTCTTGTTCATTAGGACTGAGATAATTAGAGCTCTGGAGATCTGGCCACTCTGGCATTCCAAATGAGTGATAAACTATGAATATATAATCTCAGGTAAAGGAAGATCTTATTGTTCAGACATCCTGGGTCCTAAGGCCTCCTAAGTTATCAAGAATTTATGGCCCTCACCCATTACCCTGTCAGAACTGGATTGATGGACTGATGATACCTGGAAACTCCTACTCTCAGTGTTCAGACTTCACCCATTGCCTTTGTCTCCCCTGATTGCTCAGAGCCATATATAAATCATTGGAATCTCACATGCAAGGCTGATGCTGAATGCTTTGAGACATCAGCCCTGAGACCAAAATGGATCATTTGGTCCCAGAAAATCTCTCCCTCTCAGAAATACAAATAAAATATTTAAAACTCTCTAATCTCTATCTTGTCTCAGTTTCTTTGACATTATACTAACCAGTCCAATATACAATAACTTTTCTTTCCTTAGTACTCCTCTTGAAATTACTACTAATAATGCTTGTTCTGCTGATTAATCATGTGTGATATAATATGATTATTGAAACATCCTGAATTTTGCATTACCAATGAAGTTGTAAGATTTAAAATGGCACAGATTGTTATTTTATGTCATGTATGAGCTAGTTGCTTGAATCCCAAATCTGATTGACTGTCTATTAAGTTAGAGGCATGCCAATTGGTCTGTGGTATTTATTCATACATAATTTTTGTTTTAATGTCTCAAATAATGAAACAAAATCCAATTATTTTTTCTTGGCCTCATATGTGAGATATATCCTCTCTCTTCAGAACTCCACTCCCTAACTTCATTATTTTCTTGAAAAAAATCTTTTTTTAAAATTTTAAAGCTTTTTATTTTCAAAACATATGTATAGATAATCAACATTCATCCTTGCAAAACCTTGTGTTCCAGATTATTTTCTCTCTTCCCTCCACCCTTTCCCCTAGATGGCAATCAATCCAATATATGTTAAACATGTGCAATTCTTGAAAAATTCTTCATGAAAGCCTAGCAGTCCAGTTGGTTGTCCCATATATATTACATTCCAGAGAGCTGAAACAGTACTTCCCCCTCTAATTTATAAACTGCATTAGTTAATATAAGTGGCACAGATCTAAATCAAAACAATATGCCTCAAAAGTTCTTTGTTTCAATATAAATAGAAACATGCATCTATAGCTACTTAAAGTTCAAGTAAATAAAATTAGGAGAAAATATTGAACTGAACTGAAACTGAAAAAATAGGGGAAAAGATTAAGTAAATTCTGAGGCCCTGATTCTTCCCCGTGAGTATGACATGCAAGTATGATGGTAGAGTCTGGTTTACCTTGGGTTTTTGAAGAAAATACTCTTAAATTTCTTGTATCAGTCAAGCTTTTAAATTAAGACTTCATTTCATCTGTGTAATAGAAAGTGCTTTATTGTTTTGAAAATTGTGCTGCTCATTAAAATGTTACGTTTCAATGTAGATGGAAAATAGAGCATGGGGCATTTGGAAAACTTGGTCAGCTGCTGTGCATATTTATCTCATTCAAGATGATTTCAGGCAGCTTTTTTATTTTTTTTCCCCCAGAGTCATCACAGAGGAAAGTCGAAGTCCATCCTCAGAATTTCTATTTGTATTATTACTATCTAATGAATTCTGTAGTACAGCAGGTGTCAAATCATATCTGTTGTTTTGCAATTGAGTATGAATAGAAGATGTATTGCTATTGCAAATGAATCTAATATGAATCTAATGAGCAGTAATGAGCAACTGTTTTGTCATTATTGAGGCAACCACTGAGATGCTAATAAACTCTCATTTCTGCTCTTTAGAAAAAGCAGTGACCAGGATTTATAACATGGCCTTAATGTCCCCAAAGCCTGAGGCAAAAGAGCAGTGAAACCCCTAAACTGGATATAATTTAGTCATTTGCTATATGAGGGTCCTCTTATTTCCTCTTATTAAAATGAACCTATTTTAATGCCTTCTAAGAAGTCTTACATCTGAGGAGAAAAGATGAGGGATGAGTGTCTATTAAAGGAATATAAAGTTAAGGGGATGTGCATGCTGCTGGAATTTTCCTTAATGGAAGTACAATCATTCTAGAGTTTCATACTAGTCAAATTTTTTTTGGCAGCATAATATGGTCACATGCAGACAACTGTTTTAACTCAATCACTTTATAAATTGTCAGCCTTATTGAGGACTAATAGATGTAGAACTCTTGTAACTAAAGCTTGCTTTTTCACATGGCCATCCTAATGTAGTAAATGACCCATAGAGAGACAACATGTTGAAATCACTTAGTTTTCTTTCCTCATGTGAATAAACTGGTTTATTATAGTCTCTAAAAAAGACCAAGTGTTAGTATGCTATTATAGATCATGGATATACAGTAAGCCCTATCAGATCTTGCATTGTCTAGTACTATGTAACCATCAAATGGCAATGCTTAAAGTCTTAGAAATTTGCCAATTCAATGAAGGCACCACACTTACTCAAAGAATTATTTTGGGATTTCATTTAATTCATGCCTGGTGCTCCTTTGCCATCTCTTATATATGTCCATGGCGCTTATATAAATGATATTAACAGTAATAGATTATTGATAGTGTGATTTCTGATATATGCTGCTTAAAGAAATGTAGAAGTGGATATTTTGATGCCTAGAAATAGTCATAGGTCTATGTACTATGGACACCTTATATATTGGTTCTTCCTAACATAGGTCTCAACAAATGGAAGTATAAATGATAGAGAGTCACTCTAGGAGGGACCTAGAAGATTTTTCATTTTACAAGTAGCAACTTCTTTATTAGCACAGTAAACAAGATTATATGACCCAACAGTTGTGATAGAGCCTTCTTATTCCCAAATTGTAACTTTCTGATTCAATCATAATTTTAGTAACACTTCTTTCTCTTTACAATTCAAATCAGCTAAATAATTGTTTATCATGTAACTGTTCTATTATAAGCAGTGTGGCAGAGTAGAGGAAGAGTTAGGAAGACATTCATTCAAGTCCCATTTCTGACACATGCTGGCTATGTGATCCCAGGCAAGACACTAAGCACCTGCATTGGTCTAGGAATTTCCTCATATGGATCTCCCTATATCAATTTAATAAAAACTGTCTCCCCTCCCTTCAATTTGCAAAATTCAGAATGCTCTTTTGCTATATGAACAGTATCTTGAGAATATGGAGAAGGCCCCCAACACTTTCTTTCTTTTTTTTTTATTATAGCTTTTTATTTACAAGATCTATGCATAGATAATTTTTCAGTATTGACAACTGCAAAACCTTTTGTTCCAACTTTTCCCCTCCTTCCCCCCACCCCTTCCCTAATATGGCAGGTGGTCCAATACATGTTAAATATATTAAAATATAAGTTAAATACAATATATGTATACATGCCCAAACAGTTGTTTTGCTGTACAAAAAGAATCAGACTTTGAAATAGTGTACAATTAGCCTGTGAAGGAAAAAAAAAAAATGCAGGCAGACAAAAATAGAGGGATTAGAAATTCTATGTAGTGGTTCACAGTCATCTCCCAGAGTTCTTTTGCTGGGTGTAGCTGGTTCAGTTCATTACTGCTCTATTGGAACTGATTTGGTTCATCTCATTGTTGAAGAGGGCCTCGTCCATCAGAGTCCTATTAATGATCTCTTGGTCCTGCTCATTTCACTCAGCATCAGTTCATGTAAGTCTCTCTAGGCCTTTCTGGAATCATCCTGCTGGTCATTTCTTACAGAACAATAATATTCCAAAACTATCTTTCATGACAACTTTGCAGGTAAGCATTATTCTGTGTATCATAGGATGGTTAGGTTTTGGTTCATAGGATTTGGTACTTTTATCATTTTCTTTCTACATAAAATGAGGCTATATGCAAATAGCACATTTTTGATTTATCTCTTATAAGGTCCATAAAAGCAGCTGAATAATAAATATAAGCAAGGAAGAAAATACTGTTGAATGCCAACTATCTGTGAGTAAAAAGGCCATTATGGCCTTCAAAAAACATATCATTTTGCCCTAGTTATTGCTATTTTTTTTAAAAGGTAGGCAAATGTATTTCTCCCTTAGCCCATAGAACCAAGAAGAAGAAGACATAATTGTTCTGATGGAGGTTGTATATTTCGGTGGATTCCAGTTAAAAAAACTGGAAGTTATTACCTATTCAAATAGACATGAAAGCATTATTCTGGGACTTGACTCTGAAACCTTGACATTTGTGTCACTCCCAAGTTGACAAATGTCCAATCAACATAAAATCCTGTAATACTGAGAAGTCTAAATAAAGCTCTGTAGGACTGAAGATGGCAAAAGTGTTTTAAAGTAATGTAAATCACTATTAAATTCTAATTTATAATACTTCTTGGCCACCTATTACATAGTTGACCTTTTTCATTTTTAGAATAATCGTACAATAAGATATTTTAAAGATTCTTATCATGGATGCTCACATTTTCTTGGTGACTTTTCTAGAATGTTTATTCTTTTGCAGCCTAAAGAATCTGTATCTAACTGTATTGCTCATAAATTGAAGTGAAGCAGTGTCCCGGAAATACATCTTATAGTAATTATTGGAGGCCTCCAGTTCTCTGAGGTGATCTAAAGAGCAGAAAGGATAGTTAATTGTGCTATGTACATGTGAATTATGGTTCATTGGGGCCTATTCATTAATGTAAAATAAAATTCCCAGTATCCTGTTTAATTTAGGTAAGGAGGGTCTCCTACTGTTAAAAAATGTTGACAACTTTTAAAGAAATCCATGGGAGTAATGAGCTATGTTTTGAGTGCCTTTACCTTGTCTTATGGTCACCATAGAGAGAAGACAAATTAATAGATTTCTCCAAAATTAAAGTTTAAAATATTTTCTATTTGTATATACTTGTATCTAAATTTAAGTATACCCTGGAACAATAAACAAATGCTTTGTTACCCATTGAAGTGCCCACAGAAATAATTTATCATCATTTCTTCTATGATTTCTATTGAACATTCAGTTCCTGCTGACTTATAAGACAACAGAAGCCACATTTTCAAAAGGCTAGCTCATAATTCCTGATAGAATCCAAACTCATGAATTTCCATATTTATTCTTAATAGGTGTAGGACATTGGAGACTTCCATGAGCGGTTATTCTCATCAACTATATGAATCTGCAGTTTATGTGCTTTCACAGTTTATTTTTTTATATTTATATATTCAGAGTCTAAACAGTATCTGCCACATAGTAGGCATTTAAAAAGTGCTTATTGGTTAATTTCGCCAATTTATGCAAACCTCCTCCAAATTGAATTTAAATGCATTTGTAACAGACTTTTGAGTCTATTTTCAACAAGAAAAATTTCATCAACAAGGATGGCTCCTGTGGGGTGAAATTTGGTAGAACACTGGGGCAGTTAGACAATAGGGAACTAGCCCTGGAGTTGGAGAATCTAAGTTCAAATCTGTATGACCTATCTGTGTGACTCTAGTCACTTAACCCCAATTACTTTGCAAAAAACTCCAAATAAACAAACAAAAAATCCTAATAAAATTTGTAAGGACATGAACAGGGGACATATAAGTTCAGATAGCTTGTGACATGATAATAGTGACATTAGTCACATAATAATGACATGAAAATGGATGAAAATGTGGCCTGGCTAGAATTTCAAGAGAGAAAACAGGAACATATTCAAATAAATGAAGCAGAATGTGGTTGAAAATGTAACAATTTAGATTTTTAAAAAATGGTTCCTTTTAGGATTCCTGATAAAAAATGCTATCTCCAAAGAAAAAACTGGCGAACTCTAAATGTACTTTGAAACATTTTCTTTGACTTTATTTTTCTTGCTTCTTTTTTCAACATGCCTAACCTCAAAATGTGTTTTATACAGCTTCACATATATGAAATAAATTAACTAATTTAAAAAATAAAAAGCTTTCTTTTAGTTGAAGATTTAAAGACAGTAGCTTTTCAGTGGTAACCAGGCTTATGGATTTAAGACATATTTTTGTTTCATTGCTAGTATAGGGCTCCTTGGAAATGATGGCAAGAAAATGACATAGGATAAGTAAACAAAATTTGTGAAATCACAGGGCTGATAAATGAACTCTCTCTCAAGAGTATGACCTGGGAAAGAAAGTACCTGCCTAGAACTCAGCAGGCTTTATTAGCAGGTTATTATTTGAAGAGGATATAGACACTGATTCAATTGTGGCCATGTCTGTTCAATAGAATTGTAAAGAAGTAATCCTAGCATCTTCGTCCCTGCAGCAAGTAGAAACAGGCTCCACCTACAGCTTGCTGACCTTGTTCTGGCAGTGATCAGCATCAAGAATCATCCTTCCCAAAGAGGACAGAAAATAAGGGATCCTCAGCCCTGTGATCAATATTGTTCTTGCTGAAATTTCAGCTTTTCCAATATGCCTATCTCCTTAGACTCTACTTGTTTACTTCTACCTACCTTAACTGATTTCTTCAGATTTGGATGTTTTCCTGCCTTATATTTATGGAATTTTCCAGGGTTCATCTTGCCTAGTTGGATTTTCAGTTTTGCCTTACCCCTTCTTACTCCATTCCCCACCCATAATTGTTCACTGCTTCAACTTGCCAGTGGTGTGACATGAAGTTTTGTCAATCATACATTTAATTTGATCAATATAAACAGATTAAGTAAATAACTCGAGTGAAAAAGTTCATATTGAGATCTGAATGTCACTGAGCAAAATATTCTAAGTGCTAAATACTAAGCACTGGCTATACAAAGAAAGGCCCTTGCCCTCAAGGAACTCACATTCTACTGAAGGAGACAAAATGCAAGTATTTAGGTATGGAAAAAAATGATGCACTATAAATAAAAGATAGGACAAAAGAAACACACTAATAAGGAAGAAGGTAAAAGATTCTAAAAAAGGACACTTACAGAAGATAAGATAAGTCTTGGAAGGAAACCGGTAGGCAGAGGTAAGGAAGTAAAACATTGTAGGTATTGAGGGAAAAGATATCCAATTAAGAAAAATGGAATGTCATATTAAAGAAACAGCAAGTTAATGTGGCTAGGATATGGACTGTTCAGGAGAATAGAGTATAAGAAGATTGGAAAATTAGGAAAGGGCCCAATAATGAAAAGATTTAAATACCAAATGGCATACAAGGTGTCCTATGTTATTTGAATGTTAACTGCCTATTCCTCTTCTCCACTTCATTTTCCTGCAACCCATATAGATTAACTAGGGTTATTGCAACACTAGGAAAATAGTCATTTTTGCTTTACTTCCAAGAGACAAGGCCATGACTGTATCCCCTTATCGATATTTTTGAGTATGGTAATGTAAAGGCTAAGTTTTACTGCTACTTAATAGGTTGGTGGTTGTGATTTTTTTTTTTTTAATTAAAGAAACAGAACAATTTATGAGATTTCTGAAATAATCACTGAAAAAAATTGTGGTGATATCATATTCTTTCAAAATTGGAGCTTCTTGCTGTGAAAAATTAAAGGCATCAAGAAAATTCAAAATTTTAAAAGATAATGAAATAAAGTGGGAATAAACTTTACCACAGATGTATCTATCTTCAGTAATTTATAGTGATGTTTAATTTGCATAGTGTATATATGTGTGTTTCATGGATAGTGGGGAAAAAGGGCTGACTTTGGATTCACAGGACTGAGTTTCAATATGGGAATTCTTCTATTAATAATTAATTATTAGTAAATTAGTTATTAGTAGGTTCCCTCCCCCCCCCCCCCCTTTTCTCTTCCCTCATTCAGAGACTAGTCCTTGAAGTCTCTAAAGGACAGAGCTGAGAATGAGGTTGGCCCAACCCTCTGGAAATGTTCCTGGGCAGGGCCCCACTCAATCAAGAGTTTACTTCTGATTAAAGTGCAAAGAGAATCTAATCTAAATGAATTCTGATTTATTGTTCAATTTAAGGAGGTCTGGATAGAGAATAGATTCTTTTGTAGTGATTGCTGAAGGCAGAAAAATCTGGAAATACTGACAAGATCAAAGTCAGTCCAATTTCCTCATTAGAAAAAAACCCACCTCTAATTATAATATTTATTTTCATTAATTGTTAACCAATCAGAATTGATTTCCACCTCAGTAACACCCCAGCCTCCTTTTCCTGAAGGTATTAGACATTTAATGATGTCCATCTGAGGCCTTTAGGTTACCTACTGACCTCAATTTATTGATTATTAGCTAACTTAATTAATAAATTATTAATACCCAGAAACTATGTCTTTTGGACTTTTTATTTATCTCAAATCTAAGCTATGTCATTTTCTGCCTGCCTGACCTTTCTGGTCTTTAGTTTCCTCATCTGTAAAATAACAGGGTTGGGCTAGTTGACCTCTTAAGATTGCTTTTAGCTCTAGATCTATGGGGTCCTATGAATCTGAAGAATAGTTCAGCTTCTGAATGCATTGTTTCTATTGAGAACCATTTTGCAAATCACAGATCAAATTCACATCTTACTTAATTCTGGAAGATTAGAGAATCCTTAAGCAAAGTCATCAGCCCTTTTGTAAGATCATTTAAAGAAGAAAAAAAAATTGTTTGTTTTTTTTTTTTCTTTTTAATGAGTTCCAACAGTTTTTGCTAACATGTTTTTAGGGTAAGTGGGTACAGCACCTAAAGTTCTTTTTTTCCTTTTTTTCTCCCTACTTTGGAGAGAAATTGCTTTCAAGATCAACCCATTGCTTAGTGCATCTAATACTAATGCAACTGTACTTATGATTCCTGAGTGACATCAACAAGGACCAAAGTGGTGTTCTCAGAGGAATGAGATTCTTTATCTGAATTTCCTAATGTAGAGTGCTGTGCTGCCCTAAAGGACATCATGTTGTTGATGATGAAAGTTTTTATAATGCAGTAGAGAGAAACCAATTGACCAAAAATGTTATTATAATTCTCAGTTAGAAAAGACACAATTTAGGAGAGTTTTTCTGTATTATAAAAAATATATGTTTCTAGATTCCATGAAGGGAAAAAAGAAGGGAAAAGAATATGTAACATTTATATAGTATATATAACATTTGTATAGCATATACTATAATTCAAATGCTGTGCTAAGTGCTTTACAAATATTATCTAATATAATCCTCATAACAACCCTGAAAAGTAGGTACTTATTATTACCTCCATTTTATAGTTGAAGAAATAGGCAAATAGAGATTAAATGACTTGTCCAGAATCTCACAGATGGTATTGAACTTTTTTTTTTTTTTTTACAAAACATATACAGGGGTAATTTTTTAGTATTGACCCTTGTAAAACTTTCTGTTCCAAATTTTTTCCTTCTTCCTCCCAGATGGCAGATAGTCTAACACATGTTAAATATATTAAAATATATGTTAAATCCAATATATGTACACATATTTATATAGTTATCTTGTTGCACAAGAAAAATCAGATCAAGAGGGGGGGAAAAAAAAAACCTGAGAAAGAAAACAAAATGCAAGCAAACATCAACAGAAAGAGTGAGAATGCTGTGTTGTGGTCCACACTCAGTTCCCATAGTCCTCTCTCTGGGTTTAGATGGCTCTCTTCATTACTGAACAATTGGAATTGGTTTAAATCATCTCATTGTTGAAGAGAGCAGTGTTCATCAGAATTAATCATCGTATAATCTTGTTGCCATATATAATGATCTCCTGTTTCTTCTCATTTCACTTCTCATCAGTTCATGTAAGTCTCTCCAGGCCTCTCTGAAATCATTCTGTTGGTCATTTCTTGCAGAACAATAATATTCCATAACACTCATATACCACAACTTATTCAGCCATTCCCCAATTGATGGGCAGCCACTCAGTTTCCAGTTTCTTGCCACTACAAAAAGGGATGCCACAAATATTTTTGCACATACAGGTCCCTTTCCCTTCTTTAGTATTTCCTTGGGATATAAGCACAGTAGTAACATTGCTAGATCAAAGGGTATGCACAGTTTGATAACTTTTTGAGCATAGTTCCAAATTACTCTCCAGAATGTTGGATCCATTCACAACTCCACCAACAATGTATCAGTGTCCCAGTTTTCCTACATCCCCTCCAACATTCGTAATTATCTTTTCCTGTCATCTTAGCCAATCTGAGAGGTGTATAGTGGTATCTCAGAGTTGTCTTGATCTGCATTTCTCTGATCAATAGTGATTTGGAGCACCTTTTCATATGATTAGAAATAGTTTCAATTTCTTCATCTGAAAATTGTCTGTTCATATCCTTTGACCATTTATCAATTGGAGAATGGCTTGATTTCTTATAAATTTGAGTCAATTCTCTATATATTTTAGAAATGAAATTCAGATCTTCTTTCTAGTGTTCTATCCACTATGTTACCTAGATCCTTGAAGAAGATTAAAAAATTTACTCAATTTAGCAATTGAGAGAGCAGTTTCATTTGAACAATGATTTCATAAACTATATTTCAGAGGCAGCTAGATGGTACAGGAGAAAAAATGCGAGGGATGGAGTCAGGAAAACCTGAGTTCAAATCCAGCTTCAGACATTTACTAGCTATGTAGTCCTGAACAAGGACTGCTTGCAACAGTTTCTTCATGTGTAAAATAAAAATGAATTGGAAAAGGAAATGGAAAATCACTTCAGTATCTTTGTCAGGAAAACCAAATGTGGGGTTATAAAGAGTTGTACCCAGTTGAAATGAATGAACAATAAGAATATTTATTAAATGTCTGTTCCATGTTATAAGTGATACTAGTCATAGTGGGGGAATAAAGGATGGTGACTCCCTTTATGCAATTTATAATTGAATAAAGGGAAATGGGAGGCAGCTTTGTATAGAAGAAAAATCAGAGTCTCTAGCATCAGAGGATACTTGTTCAAATCTAGCCTCTGATGTTTATTATTGGTTGACTTTGGGAAAATCAAGTCACTTACCTTATCTCTGCTTCTTGCTCTTTAAAATGAGGAGGTTGGACATTTTCTTCCAGATCCAGACCCATTAACATGTGGCCTCTGCAGAGATGAACTTCACATTCCATCACTGTGATAATGATAACAGAATACAAGAACGAAAAAAGCCCTTCAAACCCTCTTGTACCCTTCTCCAACATCTTCAACAAACACTTAATCCAGCCTTGCATGAAGACTTCTAAAGTGGGGGGAGAAGAGGTATACTATGCCTTGAAGTAGCCCATTCCACAATATAAGAGTTTTGTCCAGTCTTGGAGATCTTTGCTTGGCAGAGATCCTGGAATAATTTGCTATTTTCTTCTCTAGTCCATTTTACAAATGAGGAAACTGAGACAAAAAGAGTTAAGTAATTTGTCCAGAGTCACACAGCTTTAGATCTGATTTGGATTCAGGAAGAGCAACCTTCTTGACTCCAGGCCTATAAGGAATCCTGGTGAGTAAGAAATCCTAAATGAGTCACAGCCAAGTCTTTTGTATTACTAACCCCGCCCCCCCAACTTTCTCTCCCCCCCCCCCCCAGCTTTTTTTTTTTTTTTTTTTTTGGCTGAGAACAAGAGGATTTGCTTGCAGTTATCTGATTGAATGCCAGGATGCATAAAGAAGGGAAGGTCACTCTTCTGGTGCATTGATTCAGCTTCCTTTTATTGCTGACCTGTGTTTGCCTTGGAAACCTGGCTAATTCCCTGAGTAAACTGCAGTCATCATAAAGAAATGAACAAATATTCTCCTTGGGTTCTTCCAGATGAAGCACCCTGAACTTGGGAGACTACTTCGTCTCAAAAGTCATGTAATAAAGGAGAATAATTAGTGTAGTGTGGTCTTTGTTTTCAGTCTATAAAATACACTTAGTGGGAAAGGGACCTTAAGAATTCACCCAGGAAGTACCTTATAGTTTGCCTGAGAATTTATCCCAACGGAGATGCTGAATGACTATGACTAGGGATTCTCCCAGCCAAGAAATTCAGATGTTGATACTTCCTTGGAATAGTGGTGATGTTTGTTGTGTGTTGTTTGTTTGTTATATTGTTTTTATTGTTATAGTGGCTACTGTGGTTGTTAATTGTGTATTACTTTTAGGTTACAAATTTCCTCTACCCTTATATCTTGTTTGAATTAAGGTTTTGAGCAGTAATAAATTTGTACCCACCCCCTTTAAATTTGTGCCTGTTGAATGCAAATTCCAAATCCAGATTAATTTTACATCACCACACCACTTAGCTGCCCAGTAATTTCATGATTTGATTGCTGAAATTGTTAGGAAGAGTTTTTATACTCCAAGCTAGAACTGCCTCCTTTTAACTTCCATTCTTCCCTTTTCTGCTCTCTTTTTGGAACCAACAAAAAACAATATGAATCCTCTAATGTTTGATAGATTGTCAAGTACTTAAAATTATCAGGCTAAATATATTCAAGTTACATGGTCCATTGTTCTTATTATCTTCCACTGTTCTCTTCTGGGCCTGCTCCAGCTTTCATTTTCCTTCCTAAAATAAGTATCCAAGATTGAACCCACAACTCCAGAGTTAGCCTGACCAGCAGAAAATATATTAATGATTACTTCCCTGGTTTCAAAAACTCCTTATCCCCTGATACAATGTGGGATAGCATTGGCTTTTTTGGCTGCAATATCACAGTTTTAAAATAGGTGAAGCTGGTAGTCTTCTAAGAGCTTCAGATTCTTTTAGGGCAAAATATTGACTAAGTACACTCCCCTCATGTATTTATCAAGGAAATTTTTGAACCCAATCCTTACTTTTATTCCTATCAAATTTTATATTATTTGATTCAGTTTAAGGTTTTAGACTATTCGGATCTTCTTTGTTCAAAACCTTGTTATTCAAAATATTATCTGTCCCACTACGTTTTTTTTGTCATCAAGCAAATCTGGCAAATACACAATCAATGATCTCATGAATATGGCTACTCTCTACTCCAGCACAGATTACAACCTATCCTTGTGTTCTTACTCATGTGAAATCCTGGTTCATGTCTTCCTGCAAATCTTCGATAGAAGACTGTTGTAAATGTGTTTGAGTCCAGACTCTGTTTTTCATATTTTGTAGAAACAGATACAACATTAGGCACAAATGAATGTGAAGAGTATAAGGTGCTTTAGAAATTTATTTGAGAAAAGAGAGAGACTGAGCAAAGATGCAGAGATGGGAAAGAGAGGATCTTGGAGCATCATGATGGGGATTAGTGTAAGAAAAAACAATGGAAAAATAGATCTTAGATGCATTATAGAAAGTTTGATTTTCATCAGGTAGGCAATTAGTATTCACTGAAGGTTTTGATCAGTGGAGTGATGTAATTATGTCAGATCATAACAATCAGTAGCCAAGTACCATTGATTTGACCTTCACACCATTTCTTATGTCTACTATTTGTCTCCCTTTACAGTCACCATCCTTGTTCAGGCCTTCATCCCCTTTCACCTAGATTATTGCCAAAATCTCCTAATTGAAACCAACCAGAAATATGTTCTTTAGCAAGTGGCTAACATACATGTGGCCTTCCAAAAGGTCTATTTTGAAGCCACCTTAAACTAGCTTTTATAAGCAATTTGTTCAAATTTAAGTGTAAGCATTTACACCTCAGAATTTGACAAATGTTGAAATCAGTGCTTGAAGATTCATTATTTTATTGATTGTTTGAATTTAAGAAAGTGATGAAAAATGTTAATGATGCAGATTGAATATAAAAGTGTGCTACTTTTTTTTTTTTCTTGGAGAGCTGGATATTAAACATTTCCCACTACTCTGAGTACACTTTGCCTCAGACAAACTGAGAGCTGGGAAAGACCTTAGCTTAAAAAGTCCAAGGTCTCCCACTGTATCTGGACTACCCTAGTCCTTCTGATCTGTGTCTTGTCACTGGACCCAGATGGCCCCAGAGGGGAGAGGGAGCTTGGTAACTTTCACAGCCCTGCCTCACTTCAATCCAACTCACTTACAAGTCAAGACATCACCTTCCCTCTGTCACTAACCAGTGTCCTCATTTGTAAAATGAGTTGGAAAAAGAAATGGAAAACCTTTCCAGTAACCCAAATACAGTTATGAAGAGTTGCACTCAAGTGAAATGACTGAACAATAACAAAGTTTTGTTCTAGGCCCCTTCTACATTTAACCTGACACTTTGCTATCCCAAACATGGAGAGGGTGATTCCATATTAATTATTCAGCTCAGACCAGGACAATAGACAGAAAGAGACTGGTTATCTGGATTAGATTGTGGCAGAGGGCCTTATAGCTGGCCTCAGCTGAATGTTGTGATTGTCTAGAAAAATATTAGTAAGTAAATTTGTAAGCCCACCCAGTCTCTTCTAGGTAGAATGAATGAACTTCTGATTATCTGCACCTTTTTTATATTATTATTATTGGATTTATCCTTTTCCTTCATAAATAACTCCTTGAAAATATACACTTAAAATATATAAACAAGGTTTATTTATAAATGAGAGTATATGGCAGAAGGGAGAGCTAACAGTGGGGAGCAGATGCTTGGAGCCATAAGCATTAGATGGTGACAGCTATTGTCTGAAGGTCCCTGACTTAAAGTAAGCACTTAATTGTAAAGGGCTAGAAGTGAGCAAATGCATTTGGATAATGGAGCACCTGAGACTAATTGCCAATTGGACAGTTCCCTATTAACTTGTTTGAAAGTTGACCCTCCCCAGCTGTTCTGTGCTGACTTGATTGGTGGGACAAAGAGGGGGAAGTGACGTGTGTGGCAGGAGTAGGAGGAGGAAGAGGAAATTGAGACGCTGACACTTAGTCAGTCTCTCCTGGAGTTTGAGGGAGGAAGGTGTGTGTGAGATTGCTAGACCAAACTAACCCCCTGACCTTGACCGTAAAAGATCAAGAATAAAGACATTTAGTGATCCTGACTCCGGCTGATTTCTGGGAAGACAGAGTTCCATCACTTAATAAATACTTTTTTTTCTCTTTCTCTTCACCCCTTGAAAAGTGAGGTTCTGATTTGAACAATGAATAGGTTTCCCAGGTGAGAGGGGAGGTATGTTGATGCTCTGTTTCTAGGTGGTACTATTTTTTATTTGTGACTTCAGCTTAAATCTCTTATTCCTCCTTTAAATATTTGATGATCATGCTCCCAAATGTTCTTTTCCAAGCCAGACATTTCCAGCTTTTCTAAGACTTCTTCATATGATATGGGAAACCAAGTAATGCATTACTATGATCATAATTCAGTGGATGTGCTTTTATGTCTATATACCTTTTAAAACATGAAACTTGGAGCTAAATGTGGTACTCCCTATGTACCTGACAAATTTTTACTTCTATGTTCTGGGTACTATATTTCTGCATATATAATTGGTCTTTGTATCTCTTGTTTTTAAAGAAGCCACATCATATTGTTGGCTTACTTATGACTTGCTTTAGAGAATATAAATCCCTCTTTGATCTTTCTCCCATTAATGGAATGCCTTTTCTTAATCTACACCTCCCTATGCTGAATGTTCAATTGTTTTGCTTTTGCTCTACATTCAAATATTTACATGTCTGCCCTTTAAATTTAAACCTTTTCATTTGGGGACTCTTGAATTTTGATTCTATTATCCTGCATATTGCTATCCCTCCCAGGATTGTATCATCAGCTGATCTGATAATCACACATTTTAAGCTGTCATTTAATTTGTCAAAAAAAAATGTTGACAAGAACAAGGCAAGAATAGAATCCTACAAAAAGTTATTGAGTGCTTCTTTCCAAACTAATATTCATTTATTAATTAATAAACTATAGGTATTGACATTCAACTAGTAGTAGTTAAGTAAAGACTAAGAAGTGGTATCAGAAATATTTAAAATCTGACTTTGAAGTTCCTATTATACTATGGTACATTGCATTTTATTCTCCTTGACAGACAGAAAACCAGAGTGATTCCTTCTCATATTTCAAACTCCTGTTCAGTTGATTTATTTTCAATACCTCATAGTTTAGCTATTGTTTTCTAATTGTTCTGTATGTATAAGTTTTTTCTTTCTCACTTTACTAATCCTCTTAAAGGCAGAAACTATGGCATATACTTGTCTTATAGCCCAAATGATCCTTATGTAACATCTTATTGAGAAAGGGGCTTATGGAAGGAAAAGTTTTTTTTTTTTTTCTTTTTCTCTTCAAAATTGAAGGGACTAAAGGATTATGGGAAGCAAAAGCCATGTGTCTTTGTATGTGTGTGTGTGTGTGTGTGTGTGTGTGTGTATGTGTATGTAAGCCTGAAAGATTTTGAATCTCTTGGGGAGATTAATTAGATGATTCCAAATAAGGGACGTTGTAATAAAATATACCTAAGTACTATCTTCACCAGTTGAAACTTTTATCTGTCTTATCGACCATCTTACTGAGTGATTTTCTTGCACATAATTTTGTAGTTTCCCTCACTGTTACAGTGAATTTCTCTCTCCTTTCTTCTTGCTTATTTGGCTCATCATTGGCAAACTGTCATTATTCATCCTAATGGATATATAAGGAAAGTTTCCTGCTTTCTTTAAACTTGGTTTATTTTCTTTCATATTTTTAAAAGCATTTTGTCTCCAGGTAAAGAAAAGCTGATTTCTTTACATTCTTAACAAGAGTTTTTTCTATAGTGTATCATGTAATGGAAAGGACTAAAAAAGAACCCATGAACCAATAGCTCTATTGAGCTTGAGTCAATATTGAAATTCTCTCTGTCTCTCAACACAGAGGAATTTCACTTTCAATAACTTTAATTGTACTGCAGATATGCAATAAATATGTTTAGATATAATCTCTGAATTAGAAAGATTTCACAGGCCACGTAGCCCAACTCCTTACCTAAGAACCTTTTAAACTTCATTCCTAAAGAGAGGTCATCCAATCTCAGTAATTAAGAGAAAACACAGTAGAGTACAATGGAATGCACTGATATGGTAGTATTCTATGTGGAAGAAGGAATTTATATTAATAATTAAACTTAATTGATTTAACAATAGGTTTATTAATTAATTTCAAGAATTAGAGCAATTCCCTTACCATATAGAGAAACCTCTCCCCTATGAAATATTTACAGAATATGTGATCAAATGTTAAAAAGGATGGGTAGTCATGGATGAGTTACAATCTCTATTTTTTAAAGTATTCAGATGATTGGGAACACAGATTCTTTGGAAAATATAAATGACAGACATTTTCATGGAGGAAGGGTACAAGTAGTCATGGGCACATTTGCTTCATTATCACCCACTGGCCTGGGTCATGAATCTCCCAGATAAACAGATATCTCAATTCAGAGATCTTAGGAGTTTTCTTTTTCTTTTTCTTTTTTTTTTAATTAAAGATGTTTATTTTCAAAACATATGCATAGATAATTTTCAAATTCACCTTTGCAAAACCTTGTGCTCCAATTTTTTTCTTCCTTTCTCCCCTCCCCCTCCTCTAGTAGCAAGTAATCCAATATGTTAAATATGTGCAATTTTTTCTAACATATTTTCACAATTATCATGCTACACAAGAAAAATCAGGTCAAAAAGGAAAAAAATGGAAAAAAGAAAACAAAATGCAAGCAAACAACAATAAAAAGGTGAAAATACTACATTGTGATTTAGTCAGTTGCCACAATCTTCTCTGATTAATAATGATTTAGAACATTTTTTCATATAACTATAAATGGCTTTAAATTTTTCATCTGAAAATTGTTCATGTTCTTTGACTATTTATCAATTGGTGAATGGCTTGAATTCTTATAAATATGAGTCAATTATCTATCTGTTTTAGAAATGAGGCTTTTATCAGAACCCTTGGATATAACTTTTTTCCCAGTTTATTGCTTTCCTTCTAATCTTGTCTCCATTGGTTTTGTTTGCACAAAACCTTTTTAACTTAATATAATCAAAATTATTCATTTTGCATTCCATAATGTACTCTAGTTCTTCTTTGGCTGCAAATTCCTTCTTTCTCCACACATTTGAGAGGGAGACTATCCTTTGTTCTTCTGATTTGCTTATAATATCACTCTTTATGTCTAAATCATGAACCCATTTCAATCTTATCTTAGGTGCAGGCCAATGCCTAGTTTCTGCCATACTAGTGATTACTTTTCCCCACAGTTTTTGTCAAATAGTGACTTATTATCCCAGAAGCTGGAATCTTTTGGTTTATCAAACACTAGATTATTATAGTCATTGACTATTGTGTCTTGTGAACCTAACCTCTTCTACTGAACACTACTCTAGCTAGTACCAAATGGTTTTGATGATGGCTGCTTTATAAAATAGTTTTAGGTCTGGTACAGCTAGACCACCTTCATTTACATTTTTTCATTAATTCCCTTGAAATTCTTGACCTTTTGTTCTTTCTGATGAACTTTGTTATTATTTCTTTTATCTCTGTAAAATAATTTCTTAGGAGTTTGACTAGTATGGCCCTGAATAAGTAGATTAATTTAAGTAGTATTGTCATTTTTGTTATATTAGCCCAGTCTACCCATTAGCACTTGATATTTTTCCAATTGATTGGATCTGATTTTATTTGTGTGGAAAGTGTTTTGTAGTTGTGTTTATATATTTCATGACTTTGCCTTGGCAGGTAGACTCCCAAATATTTTATATTATCTACAGTTATTTTAAATGAAATTTCTCTTTGTATCACTTGCTGTTGGACTAATTGTGCATTTTTATACTGACATAGACAAAAGTATAAGGAAACTATAATTTAGGGTAAGGAAACCACCTTCTACTATATCAGTTGTGAATAAATGAGATCAAGGTAGATAAGGAGTTTGGTAGAATTATTTTGGGGTCAGGAGATACAGTTTTGTATATTTGCCTGTCTCTCTAGCTATTCCTGTTCATGTGATAGTATTCCTATGGGCAGAATGATCTGACACAACCAGTATAAATCAGGGAGAAAGAACTCTGGTCCAGGAATGAGGATAATATGATTTTGACCCCAACTCTGACACCAACCATTTGTAGGACTGTGGGGAAATCACTTAACCTTCCTGGGCCTCATTTTCCTCATCCTTAAAATTGGATTGAAGTTTTAGATTTTCTTTAAATATTCTTTATTTTCTAGTAATCTCAAAATTTTGGCTTTTTAAAAAAAAACCAATACCTTTAAATCCTTTTTTTAAATTTTATTGTCTTCCTTCCTTCCTTCTTCTTCTTCTTCTTCTTTTTTTTTTTTTTTTTTCTGATGGGTATAGAGAAGGATACTATACAATTCTGAGTGATACATCTTAATAAGTTTTTGCCTCTGGTCTGGTCCTCTGGAGGATCATTTACCCTGAATAATTCTTTTCTTTCAGCTATATATGACATGCTGGTTTTCAACAAAAGATGGGTCATGTTTATCTGTTACACTGTCTATGGTTCAGTGATCTTTTTTGCAATCCAAGGGGAAACACAGGAAAACTGAACCATATCACAGGAAGACCTGGTATATTAAAGTTCACCAAGAATTCTAGATGAGCTATCACAGAAAACAAGGGGGAGTGAAAATTAGACTGAGTTGATTTCCCACCCCATTAAAAAAATGTTCTCCTATGTTGAAAGCACCTATGCCATTTATGCTAGGTTCTGTATTACAAATGTGACATTCCTATGTCAGGGGATGACCAGGGTCAAGAACATGACCTATTTTTATTTTTATTTTTAATGGGAAGAGAGTTGCCATTCTTTTCTAACACTGGAAGATTCTTTCAGTTTGGGGCTTTGCAGCCTACTCTTTGTGAACATTTCACATCTTTTCCTTTGATTAGCCTTGTTAGACTTCAGACCTCCTTGAACTTTAAACTTCTCATTTCCAGCTATCCCATTTAGAGGTTCTGATTCTAGTGATCTGTAATGTGATATTATTAACTTAGTGATCCTTGGGTCTATTAATTATTATTTTAAAGTTTGCCATTTTTCTTTTTAAAAATGTCATCCCAGCACTTCCACCCCCACCCCAAAACCTTCAACAATAATGAAAAAAAATTCACTCTTTTTCAAGACTAGCACTTTCCATTGAAAACTAGGTACTTTAAATTTCAAATGGATTTATCTCAAAGAATATTATTTGACCTAAAACAAACTAAATTCATTATATACATTGTCTTTAAATCACTTCAGCCTTGTTTTCTTCTTTTTCCTCATCTGTAAAATGGGGATAATATAATCTACTACAAATGAAACAATAATTATACACCACTTAGCATTTAGCACATAGTAGGTACTATATAAATGCTAGCTATTATTTAATATTTCTTGAACTCTGAACCTCAAATCTTTAGTCATTTTTCTTTTTTCTTTTTTTTTTTCCTGAGGCTGGAGTTAAGTGACTTGCCCAGGGTCACACAGCTAGTAAATGTTAAGTGTCTGAAGCCAGATTTGAACTCAGGTCCTCCTGACTTCAGGGCTAGTACTCTATCTACTGCATCACCTAGCTGCCCCTGGTTGTATTATTGATCATTGAGTGGCAACTAATTGATTTGACTTTGAAGTTGCCTGAGGCGCCTCTCTTTTACATTTGCATGATTTTCTCTACTCAGATAACTGCCACTATAATTAAGTCCCTTCTCACCTCCTTTCTTCCCTATTGATGTAGTCTTCTAATTGTTCCTGTCACCATCTCCTCTTTACAATCCATCTTTTAAGCAACTACCAAAGATTCAATAACTCAGTCTTGTTTCTAGAATACACCACCAATTACACTATAAAGCACTTCAAAAATCTGATTTCAACCATTCCTTCCAGATTGATTACATAATACTTCTCTCACATTTTGTATTGTAGCTAAAGTGCCTTATTTGCTGTTTTTCCCCATACACAATATCCAATTTGTCTCTATGCCTTTGTCCCTCATCACTGGAATACTATATCTCCTCAGATTTACCTTTTCTAATTCTAGCTTTGTTAAGTTCTGTTCAAATGCTACTTCCTATAAAATGACAGAGAACAGAAATGTAGATTTAGATCTAAAAGAGATTTTAAAGATCTTTCTATAGTTGCCTCCCGAAATTATTTATTTTATAGTTTTTTTAGCTTATATTTTTATGTGTTATTTCTTCCAAAGAGAATTACAAGAGGGTTTTATCTATCTATCTATCTATCTATCTATCTATCTATCTATCTATCTATCTATCTATTTATTTTCTGAATCCTCTGTCCAAAGCACAGTGCCTGGTACCCAGTAGACATCTAAATTTGTTGAATTGAATTAGATTGAACCATTAAATAGTTCAGAATTTCAAATTAACTATATTTCAATCTGATTAACAACACCAATCTAGTGTGGTATAGTGGATAAAGAACTAGCTTTAGAGTCAGATAGGACTGGTTCAGATTTTGCCTCCAATACCTACTGGTTTTGATACAGTAGGTAAATCACTAAACTTCTCAGACTACTCTCCACAAATTTCAAAGAAGGTGCTGACTTGCCTTGGTATAGAGAATTTCCTCTTCTGGGAGTTTCTTGTACTAGTGAAATTGTAGTTCCAGTCCCTGAGCTTAAGAAACATTTCTATGAACAAAAGCAAATTGAAGTTGAGAATGGATTTAGTCAAAAACAGTGTTCAAATCAAAGAGAATGTGAAAATTACTTCCAGAATATCAAATTAAGATTTTCAAGAATTATGGAAGTTTAGAGGTAACATATGTGAAGTGAAGTAGAAAGATTTTTTTCATCTTTCCTTACTGAAAAAAACACTAACTCTCCATCCTTGACCTTAGAGTTTCTATAAAAATTCTTGTTTCTCAAGTTACTTTCTTTGGACACCTTCTCCCAATCAATATATATTTACAAAATATGCAACCTGGAGGATCAATGGCCTGTTTGTTTAAAAATGGTCCTCATTAAGATATATGTTCTTATATCTAGAACATAACATTTTCTTCTCCCCAACTTTCTCTAATTGTCCCATCACTCACTACTCCCAATTTCCTTTATTTTCCATCTTTCTAATCACTCAGCTTCAAAATATAGAGTTATCATTGTCTTTTCACAGGGAAAAAAGAAAAAAAAATCCCAAAAGACATATGTTCTTAAGTTGTTATTTTTATATACCTTTATTTCAAGTTCTTGTCACTTATATAGTTTAAAATATAATTGTTTCATGAACAAATTTTGATATTGATTTGAATTTTAGATACATTAAAGAAGTGATTTGCTTAGTCAAACTAGATAACATTCCAGCTCATTACATTAAAAAACCACATTGCTTTAAGTGAATATTAAT
Source organism: Sminthopsis crassicaudata (assembly GCF_048593235.1). Lineage (NCBI taxonomy): Eukaryota > Metazoa > Chordata > Mammalia > Dasyuromorphia > Dasyuridae > Sminthopsis > Sminthopsis crassicaudata. The sequence continues at coordinate 107,075,146 of NC_133618.1, read as the reverse complement.
AAAATTAAGTAATTTCAGGATGGATCGTTACTTTAGAAAGTAGTATATTCTTCTTCAATTTAACTCAATTTTATAAATGTTAAATAAGTCATTGTTAATAGGATATTTTGGTTAGGAATGTGAATTTGAAGACAAAAATGGATCTTTAAGGACTTTGTTTTTTGTTTATTTTGGTGGGGCCCAAATTTTTTTATATTCTTTTTATTTTTTATTGATGCTTTCTGTTTTTATATATCACATGCTTCCAAATATGTTTATTGAGTGCTCTACTTATTAAGCAATTCCTAATAATAAAGATTAAAACATGGAGAAAAAAAAAAGCAGTTCAGCAAAACTGATACATCAACTTTACATCATGATATATGAAACATCCACTTCAATGGCAGCTCTACCTCTTTCTTTTATGATCAGTCTAGCATCTTCCATTGCCTCTGTTGGATAGGTAGAAATAGATATCTTATACATATCTTAAATACATGTCCTAAACTTGTTTCTTTCTTTGTTTCTGTTTCTTTTCTCTCCTTCCCTCCTTCCCTCCCTTCCTTCTCTCTCTCCCCACTTCCTTCCTTTCCTTTTCTTTCTTTCTCTTTCTTTTTCTTCTTTCTTTCTTTCTTCTTCTTTCTTTCTTTCTTCTTTCTTTCTTCTTCTTTCTTCTTCTTTTCTTTCTTTCTTTCTTTCTTTCTTTCTTTTCTTCTTCTTTCTTTCTTTCTTTCTTTCTTTCTTCTTTTCTTTCTTTCTTCTTCTTTCTTTGTCTTTCTTCTTTCTGTTCTTTCTTCTTGTCTTTCTTTCTTCTCTTCTTTCTCTTTCTTCTTTCCTTCTCTTATTTCTTTCTTTCTTCCTCCTTTCTTTCTTTCCTCCTTTCCTCCTTTCCTCCTTCCCCTCCTTCCCTCCTTCCCTCCTTCCTTCCTTCCCTCCTTCCTTCCTTCCTTCCTTCCTTCCTTCCTTACGTCCTCCTTCCTTCCTTCCCTTCCTTCCTTCCTTCCTTCCTTCCTTCCTTCCTTCCTTCCTTCCTTCCTTCCTTCCTTCCTTCCTTCTTCCTTCCTTCCTTCCTTCCTTCCTTCCTTCTTTTCTTTCTTCCATCAAGGGCACCATCAATAAAGTGTGCTTACAATGCAGGTGTCATCCTGACTCTACCCTCTGTCATCTACCACATCCAATTTGCCAAATCTTGTCAATTTTACATTCATAACAATATTTATCTTGGGGAAAAAACTGGTCCTGTGTGAAATATCCTTCTAGACACATAGATAAATGGAAGAGTTGATTATCTGGGATAGAGGCTAAAAAGCATTTTGGGGAGTTTGGGAGCCTAGTTTTTAAGCATCTCATAGTTTTATCACTTCATGCCTGGACCATTGATAGTAGCATGCTGTTTGGTCTCCGGAAAAGTTCATTCCCCTCTCAACTGCCAAATTGATCTTTCTCAAACAAGTCTGACCATGTCACCCTCCATGTCACATCCCTATTCAAAAAAACACTAATGGCTCCCTATGACCAGCAAGTTCAAATATAAAACCTTCTGACATTCAGAGCTCTTTATAGCCTTTTCAGTCTTCTTACACTTTACTCTCTTCTTGCAATCTGCTATCCAGTGGATTCTATCCTCTCTTCTCTTTTTCACACTTAAACACAAGACATGGCAGGTTTTCTCTGCACTGTCCTTCCATGCCTGGAGGGGTGTTCCTCATTTTTACCTTCTAGTTTCTCCAGTTTCCTTTAAATCCAACGATAATCCCACTATCTACATTAATTGTTTCCTAATCCACTTTAATTTTAGTGTCTTTCTTCTATTGATCATCTTAAATTTCTTCATTCTAAATCTTGTTTGTACACAGTTGTTTTAATGTTGTCACTTCCATTAGATTATGACTTTCTTGAAAGCATAATTTGTGCCTTTTTGTTTCTGTCCCAAAACTTAGCACACTCAATAAATTAATACTAACTAAATGCCTACTATGTGCTGGGCACTGAGCCAAGCATTGTCTATTTCTTTTCTGTTTCTGTTTAGTTCACTGTATCAATTCATATAAGCTTCTCCACACTTCTCTGAACTCTTCATGTTTATTACATTCTTCATATATGCTAATTTATATAATAGAATAATATTCCATTATATTCACATATTTTATTTAGTAATTCCCCAATAAGTATCTCCTTAATTTCCATTTTTTTTTTTTTGCTGTCACAAAAAAATACTGTTATGAATATTTTGGTGTATAGGACCTACATTTCTTTTTGTCTTTGACTGCTTTGGGGGTACATGGATAGCATTGGCTCTTTGGGTTAATGACAATGGATAGTTTCATTACAAATTGCTTTTAATAATGTTTTGAGATCAATTCACAGTGAGAAGTTTACATTCTACTGGGGTTTAGAGATAGGAAAGAAGATACAATATGAGGCAATTAAGCCTAATACAAAAATAAATACAAAGTAATGAGCTAATGGGAGCACTGAATGGGAAAGAAGCCAGAAAGGGCTCCAACAGTGGGTGACATATGAAGAGTCTCAAAGAAAGTGAAGAATTCCAAGAGGCAGAGAGAGGGAATAGCATTCAAGGCAATAAAGCACAGCTTTACAAAATCGTGGCATTAGGAGGTGGAAATAATATGTACAAGAAACAGGAAGAATGTAGTTTGGAACTTAAACTATGCACATTATTCTCACTGAACTCTTTTAGCAAAGGTCAAATGATTACAAAGAATCCTAATTATACTGAAATGTGATTATGAAAATGTTAAAAAAAAAAAAAAGTCACAGAACCCATGTTCATAACCTTGATCTAAACAAATAAACCTCTCTAAAACATTCCTTGAAAGTGTAGCAAAGTGGCAAGGTAAGGATATTTGGATCACAAATCCCAAATTCTGGTACCAGCTCTTCATCCCTTCATTCTTAACTGAAAATGTATAATGCCCAGAACTATTTACTTGTGGTAAATAACATAAATTGTAGAGGAAGAGTGGGCCATGGAGCTAAACCTTCAAATTTTCCATATAAAGAAACTGAGGACCAAAGAGATTAGTCTATGACTAGTCTCAATTCATAAGTTTATAGGAGCAAAGCAAGATGAGTACACAGTCCACTACCCTTGACAGAAGTTCACCATGGCTTTATTTATCATATCCCTTTGTTTTCCTAACATGTTTACCCTTGATTTAGGATTGACTTTGTATTCACCAAAGAGAGGTGAGTAGCAACTTTCCTATCTGAGGATCAATAGACTGTATCTGGAAGTGAAAAATACAAAAAAAATACATTAAAACAATGTTGTCTAACTCTCTTGAATGATTGGAATGGATAAACTTAATTTGGAGAAATTATTAAAACTGGCCCCATGTGAAATACAATGGTTCTAGACACATTAATAGATTGATGTGTTGCTTACCTGGATGGGGATGAAAAAGCATTTTGGGGGATGTGGCAACTTACTTTTAAGTATCCCATAGGTGTACCAGTAGCTCTAGGAAATCAGCAATTTGCCAAGCT